>NW_024402367.1:0-3000 GCF_016859285.1 Xiphias gladius
TGAAAGGGGAGGAAATACATCCTTGTAAATGTGATACTACATTTGTTTAACTAGTTACCAAGGATACCTTCATTTTTACCCTCTTACATCCCAAATGCAACTTTCTCATCGTCTTTCTCCACTCTGCTTTTAACTCTGATCCATTAGTTTCCATTAGTTTCTCATTGCACGTACAACTTTTGGGATTAAATAGCTGTGACAACACTCACAGTACCTGCTGCTCACTCAGACCCAGTTTTTCACAGAACACGTTTACAGCTGGTTTAAGAAATAAAACAAAAACATACATACAACAAAAACATACAAAAACACTCTGAAGATGTGTTTTTTTAGGTGAGGTCATCTGTTTGTTTGTGTGTGTGTGTGTGCGTGTGTGTGTGTGTGTATGCATTTTTGTTACTGCTTGTTTTCCAGTATAAACACTAACCTTGTCAGGACCAGTAGTTCTCATGGGGACCAAAGACCAGTCTTAATGAGGAAAAAAAATGAGACATTTCTGAGGTCCTGGTTAAGGTGTGAATTGAAGTTAGGTTAAGGTTAGGGTTTGGCTTTCCACAATGAATTGAAGTCAGTGCAATGTCCTAATAAGGATAGCTGTGCAAACTTGCATGTGTGTATGTGTGTGTGTGTGTGTGTGTGTGCGCGTGTGTGTGTGTGTGAGAGAGAGACGTGAGACCACTGTTTGAGCTCCAACAATAGGTTATCTGTGCCTATTTCTAGAGGGCGGGGCCCCGGAGACCTGGCCTCCCCGTGTGATTGGCTGGCTTGCTGCTGTGAAAAGTTTACTTTGGAGGGTGCTGTATGGTGAATTTTTTCGCTTCCAATTAAATGTGGAATGCAGCACTCTCGAAGGCCATTTGAAGTGTGTTATGTTTGCATGTGTATGCGTGTGTGTGTGTGTCTGTGTGTGTGTGTGTCTGTGTGTGTGTGTGCATGTGTGTGTGTGTGTGTGTGTGTGTGTGTGTCTTTGTCTCCGTATTCTCCTCTTTCATTTCCACACACAAACGTCTTTCAGCGGAGACGAGACAACCTCCCGAGCAGGTAAGATGGGACCTGAAACCTGCGTGGTTTTTTTCCTCATTGACCTTCATGTCAGTTTGATTCCATCTATGTTTAGTGTCATGACCTTAGGAAGAAATGAGGAGGTTACAAATACAACAGCAAATTATTTCTTGCAATGTCAAAATCTTCTCCTCCAGAGAGGAATTACGCTTTCTGTAAATGTGTGTGAACTCCCTGTGAGTCATGAAAGACTTCTGGCTCCTTGTTTACTGTTTGTCAGAGGTGTCTTTTGTCTGGATGTGATTACTGCCAGCCTTTCCCCTCCATACATGCACGGGAGAAGATTCGGCCTGTTTTCAAAGAGCCAATTCGGACAGAGGAGTATTGTCGTGGGCGGTGAGCGAAAGAAAAAGATGTCACAGATTGCTCCAATGTTCAGTTTTTCAAGAGAAGTTGTGCACCGTGCAAACACAGAAAAACACAAAAACACAAATATTAGCACCCGGACTCAAATGTGAAGAGGGAGGTGGAAATAAAAGAGAATTTGAACTTAATGAACATGCATTAGTGGCATAGAAGTGCTTTCATCAGACTCCTTTTCAAACATGTTTTCACATCCCCTCAGATGCAACATCACAGCACCAGTGAATCTGACAGAAAGGCGAGAAAGTCTTTATTTAGACTCAAATGGGTCTCATCTAAAATAATGAATATGTCCTTGAGAAAAACAAAGAGCCCCACAAAACGGGCTACTCTTCTACAGAGGCAATAGAGATGGCAGATAATTGTTTTCAAGTCTGGCACTACTCTATAAATGAGTTTGTTCTGTTCTGCGGCCGGCTAACTGTGTCTTTCCTTCCTTTCATTTTTCACTGCTTTTCACACACACACTTTTTGATTTTCTTCTCTTTGCCTTTGTTTTCCTGTTATCTGGCCTCCATATTTACCCTCTCCTTGGCTCTCTCAATGCCCTCTCTTTCACTTTCTTCTCAATCTTTCTTTTCTACCTCTCTGTTCTCTCAGTTCCACATTCTTTGTAGCGGCAGGCTTTTTACATCTTTGCTTTACTCGTTGTTCCCTTTCTTTGTTTTGTTTGCTCACTGAGTGCTAACAACAGAGGAATTCTCTATTTTGCCATACGTTGTTCACAGCAAATAGTTTACCTTGACTTCAGCAGTCTTGTCCTGCTGTTTTCTTCTCGAACTGTTATTAGTGCTTGAAAATTCCCACAAAATACTGTTGATTTCAGCTCTTAGCCATTGTGGACATTCCTGTTTCCTTGACACAAAAAATAGCTGTGGAAGTTGTTTGTCCCATGGGAATAAAAGCATAAACAAGAACGATGGTCAAGGAGCTTCCTAATAATAATTCCTTATAAAATTACAAAATGGCTACCTGGACAGTTAAAGGAACACAGAGTACACTGTTACAGCAGCCTAAATAAAGTCCAAAAGGACATCAACCTGCTTTTATATCTATACAGTTGGACATTTAACTTTAGAGGTTAAAAAACTTTTTTTTTCACTCTCATGTATCCTTTCCCTCTCTATCATATAATTTTCTCTGTGAAAGAAACGTTCAGATACCAAACAGAGTTAAGATATTTAGATTTACCATACAGGCTAACTGCTGTGGCTTCCATTATACTAGAGTTGTTTAAACGGTCTAACTAATCTAAATTCTCCACAGCCAGTTGCAATGATTGCAGATGCAAAATAAACTACAACCATTAAGTGTTAGGTCACCATCATTACAACCAAAAGTGAGTCAAAAGGTAAGAGACAAAGTCTGCTGACAACAGGTGCAGCATATTAAGATTGTGTGTGTGAATGTTTTAGCCTGGTTCTGATTTGTTCAACAATTCGATTAGGCCTATTGATAGCTGTTTCCCCGAAATAGCTGAACAATCAGAGCCTTAAGAATGGGGACATCATCATCCTCAATAGCTAGCTAGGTAGGTACATACATTCGTGAAAAAAGGTGACAGAAAAACATAAA
>NW_024402368.1:0-5000 GCF_016859285.1 Xiphias gladius
AGAGTATCTATACCTGAACTTGACCTCTGAGACAAGCATACATCTGAGAATATGAATTCTAAAGGGCCTCACGCACCAGTCAACAAGTCTAGCCAACCAAACCCGTCTGAACTTGACCTCTGACAGAAGCATACATCTGAGAATATTAATTCTAAAGGGCCTGACGCAGCAGTCAACAAGTCTAGCCAACCATATCCTGCAGTTTTGCAATGCTCCAAGCAGTTTGTCCTGATGACATAGCTGAACCAAGCGTAAAAACTGCAACAGACTGGGCCTCTTTCCAAGCATGGCATAAATGTGCTTGATCACATGATGCAGGAGCTACGTTAAGTTGTCCAGCTGGCTCAGTCAGTGGTCAGTGAAGTCTCCTCGATCCTTTTCTCTTTGGAATTATGGAATTATGGATAATTTGTTGTGGGCAGCATTTTCCGTTTTTACCAAGTATGATTTTTCCAAGTCTTGAGGCCCGGCTATCTCAGTCGGTAGAGCATGAGACTCTTAATCTCAGGGTCGTGGGTTCGAGCCCCACGTTGGGCGAGGGATCTTTTAAGAGTGGGGATGGGATAGAAGTCAAAATCCTTAAACTACTCCACAAGAATATCGTTACTTCAATGTGCTTGATCACATGATGCAGGAGCTATGTTAAGCATCCCAGCTAGCTCAGTCAGTAGTCAGTGAAGTCTTTGCGATCGTGGGTTCGAGCCCCACGTTGGGCGATGGAACTTCTAAGATTGGGGATGGAAGTCAAAGTCCTTAAACTACTCTACAAGAGTATCTATACCTGAACTTGACCTCTGAGACAAGCATACGTCTGAGAATATGAATTCTAAAGGGCCTCACGCACCAGTCAACAAGTCTAGCCCCAAACAAACCGTGAACTTGACCTCTGAGACAAGCATACATCTGAGAATATGAGGTCCTCACGCAGTCTCAAACAGTAGTCAACCAGTCTACCCTCTGAACTTATGACCTCTGACAGAAAGTACATCTGAGAAGAATAATATTAAAAAGGCCTGACGCACCAGTCAACAAGTCTAGCCAACCATATCCTGCAGTTTTGCAATGCTCCAAGCAGTTTGTCCTGATGACATAGCTGAACCAAGTGTAAAAACTGCAACAGACTGGGCCTCTTTCCAAGCATGGCATAAATGTGCTTGATCACATGATGCAGGAGCTACGTTAAGTAGCCCAGCTGGCTCAGTCAGTAGTCAGTGAAGTCTCCTCGATCCTTTTCTCTTTGGAATTATGGAATTATGGATAATTTGTTGTGGGCAGCATTTTCCGTTTTTTTCAAGTATGATCTTTCCAAGTTTTGAGGCCCGGCTAGCTCAGTCGGTAGAGCATGAGACTCTTAATCTCAGGGTCGTGGGTTAGAGCCCCATGTTGGGCGAGGGATCTTTTAAGAGTGGGGATGGGATAGAAGTCAAAATCCTTAAACTACTCCACAAGAATATCGTTACCTCAATGTGCTTGATCACATGATGCATGAGCTATGTTAAGTATCCCAGCTAGCTCAGTCAGTAGTCAGTGAAGTCTTTGCGATCGTGGGTTCGAGCCCCACGTTGGGCGATGGAACTTCTAAGATTGGGGATGGAAGTCAAAGTCCTTAAACTACTCTACAAGAGTATCTATACCTGAACTTGACCTCTGAGACAAGCATACGTCTGAGAATATGAATTCTAAAGGTCCTCACGCACCAGTCAACAAGTCTAGCCAACCAAACCCGTCTGAACTTGACCTCTGAGACAAGCATACGTCTGAGAATATGAATTCTAAAGGTCCTCACGCACCAGTCAACAAGTCTAGCCAACCAAACCCGTCTGAACTTGACCTCTGACAGAAGCATACATCTGAGAATATTAATTCTAAAGGGCCTCACGCAGCAGTCAACAAGTCTAGCCAACCATATCCTGCAGTTTTGCAATGCTCCAAGCAGTTTGTCCTGATGACATAGCTGAACCAAGCGTAAAAACTGCAACAGACTGGGCCTCTTTCCAAGCATGGCATAAATGTGCTTGATCACATGATGCAGGAGCTATGTTAAGTATCCCAGCTAGCTCAGTCAGTAGTCAGTGAAGTCTTTGCGATCGTGGGTTCGAGCCCCACGTTGGGCGATGGAACTTCTAAGATTGGGGATGGAAGTCAAAGTCCTTAAACTACTCTACAAGAGTATCTATACCTGAACTTGACCTCTGAGACAAGCATACATCTGAGAATATGAATTCTAAAGGGCCTCACGCACCAGTCAACAAGTCTAGCCAACCATATCCTGCAGTTTTGCAATGCTCCCAGAAGTTTGTCATGATGACATAGCTGAACCAAGCGTAAAAACTGCAACAGACTGGGCCTCTTTCTCAGCATGGCATAAATGTGCTTGATCACATGATGCAGGAGCTACGTTAAGTTGCCCAGCTGGCTCAGTCAGTGGTCAATGAAGTCTCCTAGATCCTTTTCTCTTTGGAATTATGGAATTATGGATAATTTGTTGTGGGCAGCATTTTCCGTTTTTTTTTCAAGTATGATTTTTCCAAGTTTTGAGGCCCGGCTAGCTCAGTCGGTAGAGCATGAGACTCTTAATCTCAGGGTCGTGGGTTCGAGCCCCACGTTGGGCGAGGGATCTTTTAAGAGTGGGGATGGGATAGAAGTCAAAATCCTTAAACTACTCCACAAGAATATCGTTACTTCAATGTGCTTGATCACATGATGCATGAGCTACATTACATCCCAGCTAGCTCAGTCAGTAGTCAGTGAAGTCTTTGCGATCAGGTTCGAGCCCCACGTTGGGCGATGGAACTTTTAAGAGGGATGGAAGTCAAAGTCCTTAAACTACTCTACAAGAGTATCTATACCTGAACTTGACCTCTGAGACAAGCATACGCCTGAGAATATGAATTCTAAGGGTCTCACGCACCAGTCAACAAGTCTACTGAACTTGACCTCTGACAGAAGCATACATCTGAGAATATTAATTCTAAAGGGCCTGACGACCAGTCAACAAGTCTAGCCAACCATATCCTGCAGTTTTGCAATGCTCCAAGCAGTTTGTCCTGATGACATAGCTGAACCAAGCGTAAAACTGCAACAGACTGGGCCTCTTTCCAAGCATGGCATAAATGTGCTTGATCACATGATGCAGGAGCTATGTTAAGTATCCCAGCTAGCTCAGTCAGTAGTCAGTGAAGTCTTCGATGGAACTTCTAAGATTGGGGATGGAAGTCAAAGTCCTTAAACTACTCTACAAGAGTATCTATACCTGAACTTGACCTCTGAGACAAGCATACATCTGAGAATATGAATTCTAAAGGGCCTCACGCACCAGTCAACAAGTCTAGCCAACCATATCCTGCAGTTTTGCAATGCTCCCAGAAGTTTGTCATGATGACATAGCTGAACCAAGCGTAAAAACTGCAACAGACTGGGCCTCTTTCTCAGCATGGCATAAATGTGCTTGAACATGATGCAGGAGCTAAGTTGCCCAGCTGGCTCAGTCAGTGGTCAATGAAGTCTCCTCGATCCTTTTCTCTTTGGAATTATGGAATTATGGATAATTTGTTGTGGGCAGCATTTTCCGTTTTTTTTTCAAGTATGATCTTTCCAAGTTTTGAGGCCCGGCTAGCTCAGTCGGTAGAGCATGAGACTCTTAATCTCAGGGTCGGGTTCGAGCCCCACGTTTAGGGATCTTTTAAGAGTGGGGTTGGGATAGAAGTCAAAATCCTTAAACTACTCCACAAGAATATCGTTACTTCAATGTGCTTGATCACATGATGCATGAGCTATGTTAAGCATCCCAGCTAGCTCAGTCAGTAGTCAGTGAAGTCTTTGCGATCGTGGGTTCGAGCCCCACGTTGGGCGATGGAACTTTTAAGAGTGGGGATGGAAGTCAAAGTCCTTAAACTACTCTACAAGAGTATCTATACCTGAACTTGACCTCTGAGACAAGCATACGTCTGAGAATATGAATTCTAAAGGTCCTCACGCACCAGTCAACAAGTCTAGCCAACCAAACCCGTCTGAACTTGACCTCTGACAGAAGCATACATCTGAGAATATTAATTCTAAAGGGCCTGACGCACCAGTCAACAAGTCTAGCCAACCAAACCCGTCTGAACTTGACCTCTGACAGAAGCATACATCTGAGAATATTAATTCTAAAGGGCCTGACGCACCAGTCAACAAGTCTAGCCAACCATATCCTGCAGTTTTGCAATGCTTCAAGCAGTTTGTCCTGATGACATAGCTGAACCAAGCGTAAAAACTGCAACAGACTGGGCCTCTTTCCAAGCATGGCATAAATGTGCTTGATCACATGATGCAGGAGCTATGTTAAGTATCCCAGCTAGCTCAGTCAGTAGTCAGTGAAGTCTTTGCGATCGTGGGTTCGAGCCCCACATTGGGCGATGGAACTTCTAAGATTGGGGATGGAAGTCAAAGTCCTTAAACTACTCTACAAGAGTATCTATACCTGAACTTGACCTCTGAGACAAGCATACATCTGAGAATATGAATTCTAAAGGGCCTCACGCACCAGTCAACAAGTCTAGCCAACCATATCCTGCAGTTTTGCAATGCTCCCAGAAGTTTGTCATGATGACATAGCTGAACCAAGCGTAAAAACTGCAACAGACTGGGCCTCTTTCTCAGCATGGCATAAATGTGCTTGATCACATGATGCAGGAGCTACGTTAAGTTGCCCAGCTGGCTCAGTCAGTGGTCAAAGAAGTCTACTCGATCCTGTAGTCTTTGGAATTATGGAATTATGGATAATTTGTTGTGGGCAGCATTTTCCGTTTTTTTCAAGTATGATCTTTCCAAGTTTTGAGGCCCGGCTAGCTCAGTCGGTAGAGCATGAGACTCTTAATCTCAGGGTCGTGGGTTCGAGCCCCACGTTGGGCGAGGGATCTTTTAAGAGTGGGGATGGGATAGAAGTCAAAATCCTTAAACTACTCCACAAGAATATCATTACTTCAATGTGCTTGATCACATGATGCATGAGCTATGTT
>NW_024402369.1:2500-5000 GCF_016859285.1 Xiphias gladius
TAATTTATTCCATCCTACCCTCCTTCCTTCACTTTCACTCCTCCTCTGTAGACACTCCACAGATCCAGATGTCTTAAGTGACTTTCACCAGGCACCGATATTACAGAGATTACCGATATTAACACAACTGATCATCTTCTTCTCTTAAATCATTTATCCATAGAAATGTAAACCCTAATAAAAAGATGAGGCCTATTTTTTCATGTCTCCATTATTTAAGAACACCAACAAATTATTTCTTCACGCTTGCTTGCACTTACATTTAAATTACATTTTAAGCATGTAGCCAGATTGTCTCATTCTAAGTCTATTAGTATTTATGGATTTGTTTTAGTGAAGCAGCAATGATCATCATTAGAAAAGGGTTGAAGTCAGTGTCTGACCAGAGCAAAAAGTAATACAAGTATTTTATTGCAATATCCTAAACTGGCATCTTGCAGTAAGCTGTAGTGTTAACAGGGTCCAGCTTTTTTGAGTGAATACCTGTCTGCAGAGGCAGGCTATCTGCCTTTCTTTTTGTGTGTGTGTGTGTGTGTGTGTGTGTGTGTGTGTGTGTGTGTGTGTGTGTGTGTGTGTGTGTGTGTGTGTGTGTGTGTTTGTGTGTGTGTTTGTGTGTGTGTGTGTGTGTGTGTGAGTGTGTGCACGCACGCACAAGCACTTTGTGATCTTGCATTCCATGCTGTGTTCACTTAAAAGACTGACTCTTTAAATATGAATAGCATCGTCAGAGAGACAGGAGTGTGTGTACATGTGTGTTTTCTGTATGGGTGGTCGATACTGAGGTAGAAAGACCTCTGTGTCTGTCTGTTTGTGTGTGTTTGTGTGTGTGTGTGTGTGTGTGTGTGTGTGTGTGTGTGTGTGTGTGTGTGTGTATGTGTGTGTGAGATGATGGCCCACATAGCTTTCCTGTGATATTTCTTCAGCTACCTTCAACCTTGGATCACTACGTGTGCAGCACATCAGCATTTACAATCTTGTCTTTACCCTCTCACATTTTCTTATTTGCTCTCTCACTTCACTTGACTTTTCTCCCTTTTTGTTTGTCTCACAGTTCAACCGTTTGATTGACTCAATAGTTCATGAGAGACAATATTTCCAAAGCAATGATTTTATAGATTTTACAGCGCAAATAAGCCGATGTAAGTTGTTCTTGGGTCTTCGAAACCCTCAGAACCTGCGAATGATACGTTTTTTAGTTAGTTATAGTTAGTGTCACGGAAATTAAGATCTTGTTTTCAAGAAAGATGTGGCAAAAACAAAAAACAGGCAAAGACAATGACAGTGTGGCATACAAAAAACAGCAAATATAAAGTCAAGGGGCTTCCTTTCATGGTCAACGAATTTCTAACAAAATACTGTAATTCCTTACACTCTCGGGGCTCTAAAGATTATTCAAATGAAACAATGTGAGAAAGAAAATATTACTCTTTTCACAACTCATGAACCTGCACCCTGTGACAGAGGGTCACAAGTAGACATGGCTTCATACTTAGGGGTCACAAGCAAAAAAGGTTGGGAATCAATGATATACAGAAATATGGTATAATAGTTAAGTGGACAACATCCTTCACATTGACCGATGTGATATTTTATGATGATCACTGATTGAAGCTTATACTTTATCCACCTTTTTAATTCCCCACTACATTACTGAATATACAAATCTGATTTAAAAGACACACTACAGTTAATTGAGTTTATATGCAAATTATACTACTAAATGGATAAAATGGATAAAATATTTAATCGCTAGTTTTAAGGTCTTTTTCAACTGCAAGGTTACATGTAATAAAGCATACAATTTGGAATTTTTGTACTCTAAGGTATTAATTTCACAACTGAAATACCATTATCTGATTACATTAGACTTCAGTACGTCATAATCCAATATGCATAACCTAGGGGTTCTAGTCAATCTTTAAGGTTATCAGAGCATGTGAATGTTTTTTTGAGCCTTTTTCCTTTTTGTACCTTTTAATATCTGTGTTTTCCCCTTTTTCATTCTCTCTTTTTCTTTTCTGTTCATGTATTGGCATCACTGTGGAGCAGTATTACCAAAGCTTCTAAACACAGCGGGAAATCTCTGTTTCTTCCTCTATCTCGCTCTCTGGGGTATTGGTGAGACATTCTCCTATTTGTCCTGTTTTATCTTTGTATGTAGCCACTTGTGTGTTATATGTGGGTTTCTGCGTGTGTGTGTGTGTGTGTGTGTGTGTGTGTGTGTGTGTGTGTGTGTGTGTGTGTGTGTGTGTGTGTGTGTGTTTGTGTGTGTGCCTGTGTGTGTGTGCTGCACAGGCAAAACAAAAGGCCCATGTACCCCCACCTCCATGTCTTCAATCAACATCTCTCCCATCCTGACAAGAATCCTTTTAGGAGAAAGGAGGAAGAGGAGTGCGGGGATCGAGGGCGGAAAGAGGGTGAGAAAAAGATGGGAGGAAGAGAACAGGGAAAGGAAGAAGAGAAAAAGGAAGGAGTTATAGGCAGCAGGAGGGAAATATAT
>NW_024402370.1:0-24000 GCF_016859285.1 Xiphias gladius
AAGCATCCCAGCTAGCTCAGTCAGTAGTCAGTGAAGTCTTTGCGATCGTGGGTTTGAGCCCCACGTTGGGCGATGGAACTTCTAAGATTGGGGATGGAAGTCAAAGTCCTTAAACTACTCTACAAGAGTATCTATACCTGAACTTGACCTCTGAGACAAGCATACATCTGAGAATATGAATTCTAAAGGGCCTCACGCACCAGTCAACAAGTCTAGCCAACCATATCCTGCAGTTTTGCAATGCTCCCAGAAGTTTGTCATGATGACATAGCTGAACCAAGCGTAAAAACTGCAACAGACTGGGCCTCTTTCTCAGCATGGCATAAATGTGCTTGATCACATGATGCAGGAGCTACGTTAAGTAGCCCAGCTGGCTCAGTCAGTGGTCAATGAAGTCTCCTCGATCCTTTTCTCTTGGAATTATGGATTTATGGATAATTTGTTGTGGGCAGCATTTTCCGTTTTTTTCAAGTATGATCTTTCCAAGTTTTGAGGCCCGGCTAGCTCAGTCGGTAGAGCATGAGACTCTTAATCTCAGGGTCGTGGGTTCGAGCCCCACGTTGGGCGAGGGATCTTTTAAGAGTGGGGATGGGATAGAAGTCAAAATCCTTAAACTACTCCACAAGAATATCGTTACTTCAATGTGAGTGATCACATGATGCAGGAGCTATGTTACATCCCAGCTAGCTCAGTCAGTAGTCAGTGAAGTCTTTTTTGAGCCCCACGCTGGCTTATGGAACTTAAGATTGGGGATGGAAGTCAAAGTCCTTAAACTACTCTACAAGAGTATCTATACCTGAACTTGACCTCTGACAGAAGCATACATCTGAGAATATTAATTCTAAAGGGCCTGACGCACCAGTCAACAAGTCTAGCCAACCATATCCTGCAGTTTTGCAATGCTCCAAGCAGTTTGTCCTGATGACATAGCTGAACCAAGCGTAAAAACTGCAACAGACTGGGCCTCTTTCCAAGCATGGCATAAATGTGCTTGATCACATGATGCAGGAGCTACGTTAAGTAGCCCAACTGGCTCAGTCAGTAGTCAGTGATGTCTCCTCGATCCTTTTCTCTTTGGAATTATGGAATTATGGATAATTTGTTGTGGGCAGCATTTTCGCTTTTTTCAAGTATGATTTTTCCAAGTTTTGAGGTCTGCTAGCTCAGTCGGTAGAGCATGAGACTCTTAATCTCAGGGTCGTGGGTTCGAGCCCCACGTTGGGCGAGGGATCTTTTAAGAGTGGGGATGGGATAGAAGTCAAAATCCTTAAACTACTCCACAAGAATATCGTTACCTCAATGTGCTTGATCACATGATGCATGAGCTATGTTAAGTATCCCAGCTAGCTCAGTCAGTAGTCAGTGAAGTCTTTGCGATCGTGGGTTCGAGCCCCACGTTGGGCGATGGAACTTTTAAGAGTGGGGATGGAAGTCAAAGTCCTTAAACTACTCTACAAGAGTATCTATACCTGAACTTGACCTCTGAGACAAGCATACGTCTGAGAATATGAATTCTAAAGGTCCTCACGCACCAGTCAACAAGTCTAGCCAACCAAACCCGTCTGAACTTGACCTCTGACAGAAGCATACATCTGAGAATATTAATTCTAAAGGGCCTGACGCACCAGTCAACAAGTCTAGCCAACCAAACCCGTCTGAACTTGACCTCTGACAGAAGCATACATCTGAGAATATTAATTCTAAAGGGCCTGACGCACCAGTCAACAAGTCTAGCCAACCATATCCTGCAGTTTTGCAATGCTCCAAGCAGTTTGTCCTGATGACATAGCTGAACCAAGCGTAAAAACTGCAACAGACTGGGCCTCTTTCCAAGCATGGCATAAATGTGCTTGATCACATGATGCAGGAGCTATGTTAAGTATCCCAGCTAGCTCAGTCAGTAGTCAGTGAAGTCTTTGCGATCGTGGGTTCGAGCCCCACGTTGGGCGATGGAACTTCTAAGATTGGGGATGGAAGTCAAAGTCCTTAAACTACTCTACAAGAGTATCTATACCTGAACTTGACCTCTGAGACAAGCATACATCTGAGAATATGAATTCTAAAGGGCCTCACGCACCAGTCAACAAGTCTAGCCAACCATATCCTGCAGTTTTGCAATGCTCCCAGAAGTTTGTCATGATGACATAGCTGAACCAAGCGTAAAAACTGCAACAGACTGGGCCTCTTTCTCAGCATGGCATAAATGTGCTTGATCACATGATGCAGGCTCAGTCAGTGGTCAATGAAGTCTCCTCGATCCTTTCTTGGAATTATGGAATTATGGATAATTTGTTGTGGGCAGCATTTTCCGTTTTTTCAAGTATGATCTTTCCAAGTTTTGAGGGGTAGAGCATGAGACTCTTAATCTCAGGGTCGGGTTCGAGCCCCACGCATCTTTAAGAGGATGGATAGAAGTCAAAATCCTTAAACTACTCCACAAGAATAAATGTGCTTGATCACATGATGCAGGAGCTATGTTAAGCATCCCAGCTAGCTCAGTCAGTAGTCAGTGAAGTCTTTGCGATCGTGGGTTTGAGCCCCACGATGGAACTTCTAAGATTGGGGATGGAAGTCAAAGTCCTTAAACTACTCTACAAGAGTATCTATACCTGAACTTGACCTCTGAGACAAGCATACATCTGAGAATATGAATTCTAAAGGGCCTCACGCACCAGTCAACAAGTCTAGCCAACCATATCCTGCAGTTTTGCAATGCTCCCAGAAGTTTGTCATGATGACATAGCTGAACCAAGCGTAAAAACTGCAACAGACTGGGCCTCTTTCCAAGCATGGCATAAATGTGCTTGATCACATGATGCAGGAGCTACGTTAAGTAGCCCAGCTGGCTCAGTCAGTGGTCAATGAAGTCTCCTCGATCCTTTTCTCTTTGGAATTATGGAATTATGGATAATTTGTTGTGGGCAGCATTTTCCGTTTTTTTCAAGTATGATTTTTCCAAGTTTTGAGGCCCGGCTAGCTCAGTCGGTAGAGCATGAGACTCTTAATCTCAGGGTCGTGGGTTCGAGCCCCACGTTGGGCGAGGGATCTTTTAAGAGTGGGGATGGGATAGAAGTCAAAATCCTTAAACTACTCCACAAGAATATCGTTACCTCAATGTGCTTGATCAAATGATGCATGAGCTACATTAAGTATCCCAGCTAGCTCAGTCAGTAGTCAGTGAAGTCTTTGCGATCGTGGGTTCGAGCCCCACGTTGGGCGATGGAACTTCTAAGATTGGGGATGGAAGTCAAAGTCCTTAAACTACTCTACAAGAGTATCTATACCTGAACTTGACCTCTGAGACAAGCATACATCTGAGAATATGAATTCTAAAGGTCCTCACGCACCAGTCAACAAGTCTAGCCAACCAAACCCGTCTGAACTTGACCTCTGACAGAAGCATACATCTGAGAATATTAATTCTAAAGGGCCTGACGCACCAGTCAACAAGTCTAGCCAACCATATCCTGCAGTTTTGCAATGCTCCAAGCAGTTTGTCCTGATGACATAGCTGAACCAAGCGTAAAAACTGCAACAGACTGGGCCTCTTTCCAAGCATGGCATAAATGTGCTTGATCACATGATGCAGGAGCTATGTTAAGTATCCCAGCTAGCTCAGTCAGTAGTCAGTGAAGTCTTTGCGATCGTGGGTTCGAGCCCCACGTTGGGCGATGGAACTTCTAAGATTGGGGATGGAAGTCAAAGTCCTTAAACTACTCTACAAGAGTATCTATACCTGAACTTGACCTCTGAGACAAGCATACATCTGAGAATATGAATTCTAAAGGGCCTCACGCACCAGTCAACAAGTCTAGCCTACCAAACCCGTCTGAACTTGACCTCTGAGACAAGCATACATCTGAGAATATGAATTCTAAAGGTCCTCACGCACCAGTCAACAAGTCTAGCCAACCAAACCCGTCTGAACTTGACCTCTGACAGAAGCATACATCTGAGAATATTAATTCTAAAGGGCCTGACGCACCAGTCAACAAGTCTAGCCAACCATATCCTGCAGTTTTGCAATGCTCCAAGCAGTTTGTCCTGATGACATAGCTGAACCAAGCGTAAAAACTGCAACAGACTGGGCCTCTTTCCAAGCATGGCATAAATGTGCTTGATCACATGATGCAGGAGCTACGTTAAGTAGCCCAACTGGCTCAGTCAGTAGTCAGTGATGTCTCCTCGATCCTTTTCTCTTTGGAATTATGGAATTATGGATAATTTGTTGTGGGCAGCATTTTCCGTTTTTTTCAAGTATGATTTTTCCAAGTTTTGAGGCCCGGCTAGCTCAGTCGGTAGAGCATGAGACTCTTAATCTCAGGGTCGTGGGTTCGAGCCCCACGTTGGGCGAGGGATCTTTTAAGAGTGGGGATGGGATAGAAGTCAAAATCCTTAAACTACTCTACAAGAATATCGTTACCTCAATGTGCTTGATCACATGATGCATGAGCTATGTTAAGTATCCCAGCTAGCTCAGTCAGTAGTCAGTGAAGTCTTTGCGATCGTGGGTTCGAGCCCCACGTTGGGCGATGGAACTTTTAAGAGTGGGGATGGAAGTCAAAGTCCTTAAACTACTCTACAAGAGTATCTATACCTGAACTTGACCTCTGAGACAAGCATACGTCTGAGAATATGAATTCTAAAGGTCCTCACGCACCAGTCAACAAGTCTAGCCAACCAAACCCGTCTGAACTTGACCTCTGACAGAAGCATACATCTGAGAATATTAATTCTAAAGGGCCTGACGCACCAGTCAACAAGTCTAGCCAACCAAACCCGTCTGAACTTGACCTCTGACAGAAGCATACATCTGAGAATATTAATTCTAAAGGGCCTGACGCACCAGTCAACAAGTCTAGCCAACCATATCCTGCAGTTTTGCAATGCTCCAAGCAGTTTGTCCTGATGACATAGCTGAACCAAGCGTAAAAACTGCAACAGACTGGGCCTCTTTCCAAGCATGGCATAAATGTGCTTGATCACATGATGCAGGAGCTATGTTAAGTATCCCAGCTAGCTCAGTCAGTAGTCAGTGAAGTCTGATCACATGATGCAGGAGCTACGTTCCAGCTGGCTCAGTCAGTGGTCAATGAAGTCTCCTCGATCCTTTTCTCTTGGAATTATGGAATTATGGATAATTTGTTGTGGGCAGCATTTTCCATTTTTTTCAAGTATGATCTTTTCCAAGTTTTGAGGCCGGCGGCTAGCTCAGTCGGTAGAGCATGAGACTCTTAATCTCAGGGTCGTGGGTCGAGGCCCCACGTTGGGCGAGGATCTTTAAGAGTGGGGATGGGATAGAAGTCAAAATCTTAAACTACTCTACAAGAATATCGTTACTTCAATGTGCTTGATCACATGATGCATGAGCTATGTTAAGCATCCCAGCTAGCTCAGTCAGTAGTCAGTGAAGTCTTTGCGATCGTGGGTTTGAGCCCCACGTTGGGCGATGGAACTTCTAAGATTGGGGATGGAAGTCAAAGTCCTTAAACTACTCTACAAGAGTATCTATACCTGAACTTGACCTCTGAGACAAGCATACATCTGAGAATATTAATTCTAAAGGGCCTGACGCACCAGTCAACAAGTCTAGCCAACCATATCCTGCAGTTTTGCAATGCTCCAAGCAGTTTGTCCTGATGACATAGCTGAACCAAGCGTAAAAACTGCAACAGACTGGGCCTCTTTCCAAGCATGGCATAAATGTGCTTGATCACATGATGCAGGAGCTACGTTAACTAGCCCAACTGGCTCAGTCAGTAGTCAGTGAAGTCTCCTCGATCCTTTTCTCTTTGGAATTATGGAATTATGGATAATTTGTTGTGGGCAGCATTTTCCGTTTTTTTCAAGTATGATTTTTCCAAGTTTTGAGGCCCGGCTAGCTCAGTCGGTAGAGCATGAGACTCTTAATCTCAGGGTCGTGGGTTCGAGCCCCACGTTGGGCGAGGGATCTTTTAAGAGTGGGGATGGGATAGAAGTCAAAATCCTTAAACTACTCTACAAGAATATCGTTACCTCAATGTGCTTGATCACATGATGCATGAGCTATGTTAAGTATCCCAGCTAGCTCAGTCAGTAGTCAGTGAAGTCTTTGCGATCGTGGGTTCGAGCCCCACGTTGGGCGATGGAACTTCTAAGATTGGGGATGGAAGTCAAAGTCCTTAAACTACTCTACAAGAGTATCTATACCTGAACTTGACCTCTGAGACAAGCATACATCTGAGAATATGAATTCTAAAGGGCCTCACGCACCAGTCAACAAGTCTAGCCAACCAAACCCGTCTGAACTTGACCTCTGACAGAAGCATACATCTGAGAATATTAATTCTAAAGGGCCTGACGCAGCAGTCAACAAGTCTAGCCAACCATATCCTGCAGTTTTGCAATGCTCCAAGCAGTTTGTCCTGATGACATAGCTGAACCAAGCGTAAAAACTGCAACAGACTGGGCCTCTTTCCAAGCATGGCATAAATGTGCTTGATCACATGATGCAGGAGCTATGTTAAGTATCCCAGCTAGCTCAGTCAGTAGTCAGTGAAGTCTTTGCGATCGTGGGTTCGAGCCCCACGTTGGGCGATGGAACTTCTAAGATTGGGGATGGAAGTCAAAGTCCTTAAACTACTCTACAAGAGTATCTATACCTGAACTTGACCTCTGAGACAAGCATACATCTGAGAATATGAATTCTAAAGGGCCTCACGCACCAGTCAACAAGTCTAGCCTACCAAACCCGTCTGAACCTGACCTCTGACAGAAGCATACATCTGAGAATATGAATTCTAAAGGTCCTCACGCACCAGTCAACAAGTCTAGCCAACCAAACCCGTCTGAACTTGACCTCTGACAGAAGCATACATCTGAGAATATTAATTCTAAAGGGCCTCACGCACCAGTCAACAAGTCTAGCCAACCATATCCTGCAGTTTTGCAATGCTCCAAGCAGTTTGTCCTGATGACATAGCTGAACCAAGTGTAAAAACTGCAACAGACTGGGCCTCTTTCCAAGCATGGCATAAATGTGCTTGATCACATGATGCAGGAGCTACGTTAAGTAGCCCAGCTGGCTCAGTCAGTGGTCAATGAAGTCTCCTCGATCCTTTTCTCTTTGGAATTATGGAATTATGGATAATTTGTTGTGGGCAGCATTTTCCGTTTTTTTCAAGTATGATCTTTCCAAGTTTTGAGGCCCGGCTAGCTCAGTCGGTAGAGCATGAGACTCTTAATCTCAGGTCGTGGGTTCGAGCCCCCACGGGCGAGGATCTTTTAAGAGTGGGGATGGGATAGAAGTCAAAATCCTTAAACTACTCCACAAGAATATCATTACTTCAATGTGCTTGATCACATGATGCATGAGCTATGTTAAGCATCCCAGCTAGCTCAGTCAGTAGTCAGTGAAGTCTTTGCGATCGTGGGTTTGAGCCCCACGTTGGGCGATGGAACTTCTAAGATTGGCGATGGAAGTCAAAGTCCTTAAACTACTCTACAAGAGTATCTATACCTGAACTTGACCTCTGAGACAAGCATACATCTGAGAATATGAATTCTAAAGGGCCTCACGCACCAGTCAACAAGTCTAGCCTACCAAACCCGTCTGAACTTGACCTCTGACAGAAGCATACATCTGAGAATATTAATTCTAAAGGTCCTCACGCACCAGTCAACAAGTCTAGCCAACCATATCCTGCAGTCTGAACTTGACCTCTGAGACAAGCATACATCTGAGAATATGAATTCTAAAGGGCCTCACGCACCAGTCAACAAGTCTAGCCAACCATATCCTGCAGTTTTGCAATGCTCCCAGAAGTTTGTCATGATGACATAGCTGAACCAAGCGTAAAAACTGCAACAGACTGGGCCTCTTTCCCAGCATGGCATAAATGTGCTTGATCACATGATGCAGGAGCTACGTTAAGTAGCCCAGCTGGCTCAGTCAGTGGTCAATGAAGTCTCCTCGATCCTTTTCTCTTTGGAATTATGGAATTATGGATAATTTGTTGTGGGCAGCATTTTCCGTTTTTTTCAAGTATGATCTTTCCAAGTTTTGAGGCCCGGCTAGCTCAGTCGGTAGAGCATGAGACTCTTAATCTCAGGGTCGTGGGTTCGAGCCCCACGTTGGGCGAGGGATCTTTTAAGAGTGGGGATGGGATAGAAGTCAAAATCCTTAAACTACTCTACAAGAATATCGTTACCTCAATGTGCTTGATCAAATGATGCATGAGCTACATTAAGTATCCCAGCTAGCTCAGTCAGTAGTCAGTGAAGTCTTTGCGATCGTGGGTTCGAGCCCCACGTTGGGCGATGGAACTTTTAAGAGTGGGGATGGAAGTCAAAGTCCTTAAACTACTCTACAAGAGTATCTATACCTGAACTTGACCTCTGAGACAAGCATACATCTGAGAATATGAATTCTAAAGGTCCTCACGCACCAGTCAACAAGTCTAGCCAACCAAAACATCTGAGAACAACAAGTCTAGCCAACCAAACCCGTCTGAACTTGACCTCTGACAGAAGCATACATCTGAGAATATTAATTCTAAAGGGCCTGACGCAGCAGTCAACAAGTCTAGCCAACCATATCCTGCAGTTTTGCAATGCTCCAAGCAGTTTGTCCTGATGACATAGCTGAACCAAGCGTAAAAACTGCAACAGACTGGGCCTCTTTCCAAGCATGGCATAAATGTGCTTGATCACATGATGCAGGAGCTATGTTAAGTATCCCAGCTAGCTCAGTCAGTAGTCAGTGAAGTCTTTGCGATCGTGGGTTCGAGCCCCACGTTGGGCGATGGAACTTCTAAGATTGGGGATGGAAGTCAAAGTCCTTAAACTACTCTACAAGAGTATCTATACCTGAACTTGACCTCTGAGACAAGCATACATCTGAGAATATGAATTCTAAAGGGCCTCACGCACCAGTCAACAAGTCTAGCCAACCATATCCTGCAGTTTTGCAATGCTCCCAGAAGTTTGTCCTGATGACATAGCTGAACCAAGCGTAAAAACTGCAACAGACTGGGCCTCTTTCTCAGCATGGCATAAATGTGCTTGATCACATGATGCAGGAGCTACGTTAAGTAGCCCAGCTGGCTCAGTCAGTGGTCAATGAAGTCTCCTCGATCCTTTTCTCTTTGGAATTATGGAATTATGGATAATTTGTTGTGGGCAGCATTTTCCGTTTTTTTCAAGTATGATCTTTCCAAGTTTTGAGGCCCGGCTAGCTCAGTCGGTAGAGCATGAGACTCTTAATCTCAGGGTCGTGGGTTCGAGCCCCACGTTGGGCGAGGGATCTTTTAAGAGTGGGGATGGGATAGAAGTCAAAATCCTTAAACTACTCTACAAGAATATCGTTACCTCAATGTGCTTGATCAAATGATGCATAAGCTATGTTAAGCATCCCAGCTAGCTCAGTCAGTAGTCAGTGAAGTCTTTGCGATCGTGGGTTCGAGCCCCGTTGGGAGATGGAACTTCTTTGTTTGTGGATGGAAGTCAAAGTCCTTAATCTACTCTACAAGAGTATCTATACCTGAACTTGACCTCTGAGACAAGCATACATCTGAGAATATGAATTCTAAAGGGCCTCACGCACCAGTCAACAAGTCTAGCCAACCATATCCTGCAGTTTTGCAATGCTCCAAGCAGTTTGTCCTGATGACATAGCTGAACCAAGCGTAAAACTGCAACAGACTGGGCCTCTTTAGCATGGCATAAATGTGTTTGTTGGCATTTTCGTTTTTTCAAGTATGATCTTTCCAAGTTTTGAGGCCCGGCTAGCTCAGTCGGTAGAGCATGAGACTCTTGATCACATGATGCAGGAGCTATGTTAAGTATCCCAGCTAGCTCAGTCAGTAGTCAGTGAAGTCTTTGCGATCGTGGGTTTGAGCCCCACGTTGGGCGATGGAACTTCTAAGATTGGGGATGGAAGTCAAAGTCCTTAAACTACTCTACAAGAGTATCTATACCTGAACTTGACCTCTGACAGAAGCATACATCTGAGAATATTAATTCTAAAGGGCCTGACGCACCAGTCAACAAGTCTAGCCAACCATATCCTGCAGTTTTGCAATGCTCCAAGCAGTTTGTCCTGATGACATAGCTGAACCAAGCGTAAAAACTGCAACAGACTGGGCCTCTTTCCAAGCATGGCATAAATGTGCTTGATCACATGATGCAGGAGCTACGTTAACTAGCCCAACTGGCTCAGTCAGTAGTCAGTGAAGTCTCCTCGATCCTTTTCTCTTTGGAATTATGGAATTATGGATAATTTGTTGTGGGCAGCATTTTCCGTTTTTTTCAAGTATGATTTTTCCAAGTTTTGAGGCCCGGCTAGCTCAGTCGGTAGAGCATGAGACTCTTAATCTCAGGGTCGTGGGTTCGAGCCCCACGTTGGGCGAGGGATCTTTTAAGAGTGGGGATGGGATAGAAGTCAAAATCCTTAAACTACTCTACAAGAATATCGTTACCTCAATGTGCTTGATCAAATGATGCATGAGCTATGTTAAGTATCCCAGCTAGCTCAGTCAGTAGTCAGTGAAGTCTTTGCGATCGTGGGTTCGAGCCCCACGTTGGGCGATGGAACTTCTAAGAGTGGGGATGGAAGTCAAAGTCCTTAAACTACTCTACAAGAGTATCTATACCTGAACTTGACCTCTGAGACAAGCATACATCTGAGAATATGAATTCTAAAGGGCCTCACGCACCAGTCAACAAGTCTAGCCTACCAAACCCGTCTGAACTTGACCTCTGACAGAAGCATACATCTGAGAATATTAATTCTAAAGGGCCTCACGCACCAGTCAACAAGTCTAGCCAACCAAACCCATCTGAACTTGACCTCTGACAGAAGCATACATCTGAGAATATTTTTTCTAAAGGCCTGACGCGCAGTCAACAAGTCTAGCCAACCATATCCTGCAGTTTTGCAATGCTCCAAGCAGTTTGTCCTGATGACATAGCTGAACCAAGCGTAAAACTGCAACAGACTGGGCCTCTTTCAAGCATGGCATAAATGTGCTTGATCACATGATGCAGGAGCTATGTTAAGTATCCCAGCTAGCTCAGTCAGTAGTCAGTGAAGTCGATCACATGATGCAGGAGCTACGTTAAGTTGCCCAGCTGGCTCAGTCAGTGGTCAATGAAGTCTCCTCGATCCTTTTCTCTTTGGAATTATGGAATTATGGATAATTTGTTGTGGGCAGCATTTTCCGTTTTTTTCAAGTATGATCTTTCCAAGTTTTGAGGCCCGGCTAGCTCAGTCGGTAGAGCATGAGACTCTTAATCTCAGGGTCGTGGGTTCGAGCCCCACGTTGGGCGAGGGATCTTTTAAGAGTGGGGATGGGATAGAAGTCAAAATCCTTAAACTACTCCACAAGAATATCGTTACTTCAATGTGCTTGATCACATGATGCATGAGCTATGTTAAGCATCCCAGCTAGCTCAGTCAGTAGTCAGTGAAGTCTTTGCGATCGTGGGTTTGAGCCCCACGTTGGGCGATGGAACTTCTAAGATTGGGGATGGAAGTCAAAGTCCTTAAACTACTCTACAAGAGTATCTATACCTGAACTTGACCTCTGAGACAAGCATACATCTGAGAATATGAATTCTAAAGGGCCTCACGCACCAGTCAACAAGTCTAGCCTACCAAACCCGTCTGAACTTGACCTCTGACAGAAGCATACATCTGAGAATATGAATTCTAAAGGGCGTCAACAAGTCTAGCCAACCATATCCTGCAGTTTTGCAATGCTCCAAGCAGTTTGTCCTGATGACATAGCTGAACCAAGCGTAAAAACTGCAACAGACTGGGCCTCTTTCTCAGCATGGCATAAATGTGCTTGATCACATGATGCAGGAGCTACGTTAAGTAGCCCAGCTGGCTCAGTCAGTGGTCAATGAAGTCTCCTCGATCCTTTTCTCTTTGGAATTATGGAATTATGGATAATTTGTTGTGGGCAGCATTTTCCGTTTTTTTTTCAAGTATGATTTTTCCAAGTTTTGAGGCCCGGCTAGCTCAGTCGGTAGAGCATGAGACTCTTAATCTCAGGGTCGTGGGTTCGAGCCACACGTTGGGCGAGGGATCTTTTAAGAGTGGGGATGGGATAGAAGTCAAAATCCTTAAACTACTCTACAAGAATATCGTTACCTCAATGTGCTTGATCACATGATGCATGAGCTACATTAAGTATCCCAGCTAGCTCAGTCAGTAGTCAGTGAAGTCTTTGCGATCGTGGGTTCGAGCCCCACGTTGGGCGATGGAACTTTAAGATTGGGGATGGAAGTCAAAGTCCTTAAACTACTCTACAAGAGTATCTATACCTGAACTTGACCTCTGAGACAAGCATACATCTGAGAATATGAATTCTAAAGGTCCTCACGCACCAGTCAACAAGTCTAGCCAACCAAACCCGTCTGAACTTGACCTCTGACAGAAGCATACATCTGAGAATATTAATTCTAAAGGGCCTGACGCAGCAGTCAACAAGTCTAGCCAACCATATCCTGCAGTTTTGCAATGCTCCAAGCAGTTTGTCCTGATGACATAGCTGAACCAAGCGTAAAAACTGCAACAGACTGGCCTCTTTCCAAGCATGGCATAAATGTGCTTGATCACATGATGCAGGAGCTATGTTAAGCATCCCAGCTAGCTCAGTCAGTAGTCAGTGAAGTCTTTGCGATCGTGGGTTCGAGCCCCACGTTGGGCGATGGAACTTCTAAGATTGGGGATGGAAGTCAAAGTCCTTAAACTACTCTACAAGAGTATCTATACCTGAACTTGACCTCTGAGACAAGCATACATCTGAGAATATGAATTCTAAAGGGCCTCACGCACCAGTCAACAAGTCTAGCCTACCAAACCCGTCTGAACTTGACCTCTGACAGAAGCATACATCTGAGAATATGAATTCTAAAGGTCCTCACGCACCAGTCAACAAGTCTAGCCAACCAAACCCGTCTGAACTTGACCTCTGACAGAAGCATACATCTGAGAATATTAATTCTAAAGGGCCTCACGCACCAGTCAACAAGTCTAGCCAACCATATCCTGCAGTTTTGCAATGCTCCAAGCAGTTTGTCCTGATGACATAGCTGAACCAAGTGTAAAAACTGCAACAGACTGGGCCTCTTTCCAAGCATGGCATAAATGTGCTTGATCACATGATGCAGGAGCTACGTTAAGTAGCCCAACTGGCTCAGTCAGTAGTCAGTGATGTCTCCTCGATCCTTTTCTCTTTGGAATTATGGAATTATGGATAATTTGTTGTGGGCAGCATTTTCCGTTTTTTTCAAGTATGATTTTTCCAAGTTTTGAGGCCCGGCTAGCTCAGTCGGTAGAGCATGAGACTCTTAATCTCAGGGTCGTGGGTTCGAGCCCCACGTTGGGCGAGGGATCTTTTAAGAGTGGGGATGGGATAGAAGTCAAAATCCTTAAACTACTCTACAAGAATATCGTTACCTCAATGTGCTTGATCACATGATGCATGAGCTATGTTAAGTATCCCAGCTAGCTCAGTCAGTAGTCAGTGAAGTCTTTGCGATCGTGGGTTCGAGCCCCACGTTGGGCGATGGAACTTCTAAGATTGGGGATGGAAGTCAAAGTCCTTAAACTACTCTACAAGAGTATCTATACCTGAACTTGACCTCTGAGACAAGCATACATCTGAGAATATGAATTCTAAAGGGCCTCACGCACCAGTCAACAAGTCTAGCCAACAAACCCGTCTGAACTTGACCTCTCACAGAAGCATACATCTGAGAATATGAATTCTAAAGGTCCTCACGCACCAGTCAACAAGTCTAGCCAACCAAACCCGTCTGAACTTGACCTCTGACAGAAGCATACATCTGAGAATATTAATTCTAAAGGGCCTGACGCAGCAGTCAACAAGTCTAGCCAACCATATCCTGCAGTTTTGCAATGCTCCAAGCAGTTTGTCCTGATGACATAGCTGAACCAAGTAAAAACTGCAACAGACTGGGCTGTGCTTGATCACATGATGCAGGCTATATTAAGTATCCCAGCTAGGTTTGTCATGATGACATAGCTGAACCAAGCGTAAAAACTGCAACAGACTGGGCCTCTTTCCCAGCATGGCATAAATGTGCTTGATCATATGATGCAGGAGCTACGTTAAGTTGCCCAGCTGGCTCAGTCAGTGGTCAATGAAGTCTCCTCGATCCTTTTCTCTTTGGAATTATGGAATTATGGATAATTTGTTGTGGGCAGCATTTTCCGTTTTTTTCAAGTATGATCTTTCCAAGTTTTGAGGCCCGGCTCAGCTCAGTCGGTGAGAGCATGAGACTCTTAATCTCCAGGGTCGTGGGTTCGGAGCCCACGTTGGGCGAGGGATCTTTTAAGAGTGGGGATGGGATAGAAGTCAAAATCCTTAAACTACTCCACAAGAATATCGTTACTTCAATGTGCTTGATCACATGATGCAGGAGCTATGTTAAGCATCCCAGCTAGCTCAGTCAGTAGTCAGTGAAGTCTTTGCGATCGTGGGTTTGAGCCCCACGTTGGGCGATGGAACTTCTAAGATTGGGGATGGAAGTCAAAGTCCTTAAACTACTCTACAAGAGTATCTATACCTGAACTTGACCTCTGAGACAAGCATACATCTGAGAATATGAATTCTAAAGGGCCTCACGCACCAGTCAACAAGTCTAGCCAACCATATCCTGCAGTTTTGCAATGCTCCCAGAAGTTTGTCATGATGACATAGCTGAACCAAGCGTAAAAACTGCAACAGACTGGGCCTCTTTCTCAGCATGGCATAAATGTGCTTGATCACATGATGCAGGAGCTACGTTAAGTAGCCCAGCTGGCTCAGTCAGTAGTCAGTGAAGTCTCCTCGATCCTTTTCTCTTTGGAATTATGGAATTATGGATAATTTGTTGTGGGCAGCATTTTCCGTTTTTTTTTCAAGTATGATTTTTCCAAGTTTTGAGGCCCGGCTAGCTCAGTCGGTAGAGCATGAGACTCTTAATCTCAGGGTCGTGGGTTCGAGCCCCACGTTGGGCGAGGGATCTTTTAAGAGTGGGGATGGGATAGAAGTCAAAATCCTTAAACTACTCCACAAGAATATCGTTACTTCAATGTGCTTGATCACATGATGCATGAGCTATGTTAAGCATCCCAGCTAGCTCAGTCAGTAGTCAGTGAAGTCTTTGCGATCGTGGGTTCGAGCCCCACGTTGGGCGATGGAACTTTTAAGAGTGGGGATGGAAGTCAAAGTCCTTAAACTACTCTACAAGAGTATCTATACCTGAACTTGACCTCTGAGACAAGCATACATCTGAGAATATGAATTCTAAAGGTCCTCACGCACCAGTCAACAAGTCTAGCCAACCAAACCCGTCTGAACTTGACCTCTGACAGAAGCATACATCTGAGAATATTAATTCTAAAGGGCCTGACGCAGCAGTCAACAAGTCTAGCCAACCATATCCTGCAGTTTTGCAATGCTCCAAGCAGTTTGTCCTGATGACATAGCTGAACCAAGCGTAAAAACTGCAACAGACTGGGCCTCTTTCCAAGCATGGCATAAATGTGCTTGATCACATGATGCAGGAGCTATGTTAAGTATCCCAGCTAGCTCAGTCAGTAGTCAGTGAAGTCTTTGCGATCGTGGGTTCGAGCCCCACGTTGGGCGATGGAACTTCTAAGATTGGGGATGGAAGTCAAAGTCCTTAAACTACTCTACAAGAGTATCTATACCTGAACTTGACCTCTGAGACAAGCATACATCTGAGAATATGAATTCTAAAGGGCCTCACGCACCAGTCAACAAGTCTAGCCTACCAAACCCGTCTGAACCTGACCTCTGACAGAAGCATACATCTGAGAATATGAATTCTAAAGGTCCTCACGCACCAGTCAACAAGTCTAGCCAACCAAACCCGTCTGAACTTGACCTCTGACAGAAGCATACATCTGAGAATATTAATTCTAAAGGGCCTGACGCACCAGTCAACAAGTCTAGCCAACCATATCCTGCAGTTTTGCAATGCTCCAAGCAGTTTGTCCTGATGACATAGCTGAACCAAGTGTAAAAACTGCAACAGACTGGGCCTCTTTCCAAGCATGGCATAAATGTGCTTGATCACATGATGCAGGAGCTACGTTAAGTAGCCCAACTGGCTCAGTCAGTAGTCAGTGATGTCTCCTCGATCCTTTTCTCTTTGGAATTATGGAATTATGGATAATTTGTTGTGGGCAGCATTTTCCGTTTTTTTCAAGTATGATTTTTCCAAGTTTTGAGGCCTGGCTAGCTCAGTCGGTAGAGCATGAGACTCTTAATCTCAGGGTCGTGGGTTCGAGCCCCACGTTGGGCGAGGGATCTTTTAAGAGTGGGGATGGGATAGAAGTCAAAATCCTTAAACTACTCCACAAGAATATCGTTACCTCAATGTGCTTGATCACATGATGCATGAGCTATGTTAAGTATCCCAGCTAGCTCAGTCAGTAGTCAGTGAAGTCTTTGCGATCGTGGGTTCGAGCCCCACGTTGGGCGATGGAACTTCTAAGATTGGGGATGGAAGTCAAAGTCCTTAAACTACTCTACAAGAGTATCTATACCTGAACTTGACCTCTGAGACAAGCATACGTCTGAGAATATGAATTCTAAAGGTCCTCACGCACCAGTCAACAAGTCTAGCCAACCAAACCCGTCTGAACTTGACCTCTGACAGAAGCATACATCTGAGAATATTAATTCTAAAGGGCCTGACGCACCAGTCAACAAGTCTAGCCAACCAAACCCGTCTGAACTTGACCTCTGACAGAAGCATACATCTGAGAATATTAATTCTAAGGCCTGGCGCCCAGTCAACAAGTCTAGCCAACCATATCCTGCAGTTTTGCAATGCTCCAAGCAGTTTGTCCTGATGACATAGCTGAACCAAGCGTAAAAACTGCAACAGACTGGGCCTCTTTCCAAGCATGGCATAAATGTGCTTGATCACATGATGCAGGAGCTATGTTAAGTATCCCAGCTAGCTCAGTCAGTAGTCAGTGAAGTCTTTGCGATCGTGGGTTCGAGCCCCACGTTGGGCGATGGAACTTCTAAGATTGGGGATGGAAGTCAAAGTCCTTAAACTACTCTACAAGAGTATCTATACCTGAACTTGACCTCTGAGACAAGCATACATCTGAGAATATGAATTCTAAAGGGCCTCACGCACCAGTCAACAAGTCTAGCCAACCATATCCTGCAGTTTTGCAATGCTCCCAGAAGTTTGTCATGATGACATAGCTGAACCAAGCGTAAAAACTGCAACAGACTGGGCCTCTTTCTCAGCATGGCATAAATGTGCTTGATCACATGATGCAGGAGCTACGTTAAGTTGCCCAGCTGGCTCAGTCAGTGGTCAATGAAGTCTCCTCGATCCTTTTCTCTTTGGAATTATGGAATTATGGATAATTTGTTGTGGGCAGCATTTTCCGTTTTTTTCAAGTATGATCTTTCCAAGTTTTGAGGCCCGGCTAGCTCAGTCGGTAGAGCATGAGACTCTTAATCTCAGGGTCGTGGGTTCGAGCCCCACGTTGGGCGAGGGATCTTTTAAGAGTGGGGATGGGATAGAAGTCAAAATCCTTAAACTACTCCACAAGAATATCGTTACTTCAATGTGCTTGATCACATGATGCATGAGCTATGTTAAGCATCCCAGCTAGCTCAGTCAGTAGTCAGTGAAGTCTTTGCGATCGTGGGTTCGAGCCCCACGTTGGGCGATGGAACTTCTAAGAGTGGGGATGGAAGTCAAAGTCCTTAAACTACTCTACAAGAGTATCTATACCTGAACTTGACCTCTGAGACAAGCATACGTCTGAGAATATGAATTCTAAAGGTCCTCACGCACCAGTCAACAAGTCTAGCCTACCAAACCCGTCTGAACTTGACCTCTGACAGAAGCATACATCTGAGAATATGAATTCTAAAGGTCCTCACGCACCAGTCAACAAGTCTAGCCAACCAAACCCATCTGAACTTGACCTCTGACAGAAGCATACATCTGAGAATATTAATTCTAAAGGGCCTGACGCACCAGTCAACAAGTCTAGCCAACCATATCCTGCAGTTTTGCAATGCTCCAAGCAGTTTGTCCTGATGACATAGCTGAACCAAGCGTAAAAACTGCAACAGACTGGGCCTCTTTCCAAGCATGGCATAAATGTGCTTGATCACATGATGCAGGAGCTATGTTAAGTATCCCAGCTAGCTCAGTCAGTAGTCAGTGAAGTCTTTGCGATCGTGGGTTCGAGCCCCACGTTGGGCGATGGAACTTCTAAGATTGGGGATGGAAGTCAAAGTCCTTAAACTACTCTACAAGAGTATCTATACCTGAACTTGACCTCTGAGACAAGCATACATCTGAGAATATGAATTCTAAAGGGCCTCACGCACCAGTCAACAAGTCTAGCCAACCATATCCTGCAGTTTTGCAATGCTCCCAGAAGTTTGTCATGATGACATAGCTGAACCAAGCGTAAAAACTGCAACAGACTGGGCCTCTTTCTCAGCATGGCATAAATGTGCTTGATCACATGATGCAGGAGCTACGTTAAGTTGCCCAGCTGGCTCAGTCAGTGGTCAATGAAGTCTCCTCGATCCTTTTCTCTTTGGAATTATGGAATTATGGATAATTTGTTGTGGGCAGCATTTTCCGTTTTTTTCAAGTATGATCTTTCCAAGTTTTGAGGCCCGGCTAGCTCAGTCGGTAGAGCATGAGACTCTTAATCTCAGGGTCGTGGGTTCGAGCCCCACGTTGGGCGAGGGATCTTTTAAGAGTGGGGATGGGATAGAAGTCAAAATCCTTAAACTACTCTACAAGAATATCGTTACCTCAATGTGCTTGATCAAATGATGCATGAGCTACATTAAGTATCCCAGCTAGCTCAGTCAGTAGTCAGTGAAGTCTTTGCGATCGTGGGTTCGAGCCCCACGTTGGGCGATGGAACTTCTAAGATTGGGGATGGAAGTCAAAGTCCTTAAACTACTCTACAAGAGTATCTATACCTGAACTTGACCTCTGAGACAAGCATACATCTGAGAATATGAATTCTAAAGGGCCTCACGCACCAGTCAACAAGTCTAGCCAACCAAACCCGTCTGAACTTGACCTCTGACAGAAGCATACATCTGAGAATATTAATTCTAAAGGGCCTGACGCAGCAGTCAACAAGTCTAGCCAACCATATCCTGCAGTTTTGCAATGCTTCAAGCAGTTTGTCCTGATGACATAGCTGAACCAAGCGTAAAAACTGCAACAGACTGGGCCTCTTTCCAAGCATGGCATAAATGTGCTTGATCACATGATGCAGGAGCTATGTTAAGTATCCCAGCTAGCTCAGTCAGTAGTCAGTGAAGTCTTTGCGATCGTGGGTTCGAGCCCCATGTTGGGCGATGGAACTTCTAAGATTGGGGATGGAAGTCAAAGTCCTTAAACTACTCTACAAGAGTATCTATACCTGAACTTGACCTCTGAGACAAGCATACATCTGAGAATATGAATTCTAAAGGGCCTCACGCACCAGTCAACAAGTCTAGCCAACCATATCCTGCAGTTTTGCAATGCTCCCAGAAGTTTGTCATGATGACATAGCTGAACCAAGCGTAAAAACTGCAACAGACTGGGCCTCTTTCTCAGCATGGCATAAATGTGCTTGATCACATGATGCAGGAGCTACGTTAAGTTGCCCAGCTGGCTCAGTCAGTGGTCAGTGAGTCTCCTCGATCCTTTTCTCTTTGGAATTATGGAATTATGGATAATTTGTTGTGGGCAGCATTTTCCGTTTTTTTCAAGTATGATCTTTCCAAGTTTTGAGGCCCGGCTAGCTCAGTCGGTAGAGCATGAGACTCTTAATCTCAGGGTCGTGGGTTCGAGCCCCACGTTGGGCGAGGGATCTTTTAAGAGTGGGGATGGGATAGAAGTCAAAATCCTTAAACTACTCTACAAGAATATCGTTACCTCAATGTGCTTGATCAAATGATGCATGAGCTACATTAAGTATCCCAGCTAGCTCAGTCAGTAGTCAGTGAAGTCTTTGCGATCGTGGGTTTGAGCCCCACGTTGGGCGATGGAACTTCTAAGATTGGGGATGGAAGTCAAAGTCCTTAAACTACTCTACAAGAGTATCTATACCTGAACTTGACCTCTGAGACAAGCATACATCTGAGAATATGAATTCTAAAGGGCCTGACGCAGCAGTCAACAAGTCTAGCCAACCATATCCTGCAGTTTTGCAATGCTCCAAAGTTTGTCATGATGAAATAGCTGAACCAAGCGTAAAACTGCAACAGACTGGGCCTCTTTCTCAGCATGGCATAAATGTGCTTGATCACATGATGCACCGGCTAGCTCAGTCGGTAGAGAATGTGCTTGATCACATGATGCAGGAGCTATGTTAAGCATCCCAGCTAGCTCAGTCAGTAGTCAGTGAAGTCTTTGCGATCGTGGGTTTGAGCCCCACGTTGGGCGATGGAACTTCTAAGATTGGGGATGGAAGTCAAAGTCCTTAAACTACTCTACAAGAGTATCTATACCTGAACTTGACCTCTGAGACAAGCATACATCTGAGAATATGAATTCTAAAGGGCCTCACGCACCAGTCAACAAGTCTAGCCAACCATATCCTGCAGTTTTGCAATGCTCCCAGAAGTTTGTCATGATGACATAGCTGAACCAAGCGTAAAAACTGCAACAGACTGGGCCTCTTTCTCAGCATGGCATAAATGTGCTTGATCACATGATGCAGGAGCTACGTTAAGTTGCCCAGCTGGCTCAGTCAGTGGTCAATGAAGTCTCCTCGATCCTTTTCTCTTTGGAATTATGGAATTATGGATAATTTGTTGTGGGCAGCATTTTCCGTTTTTTTTTCAAGTATGATTTTTCCAAGTTTTGAGGCCCGGCTAGCTCAGTCGGTAGAGCATGAGACTCTTAATCTCAGGGTCGTGGGTTCGAGCCCCACGTTGGGCGAGGGATCTTTTAAGAGTGGGGTTGGGATAGAAGTCAAAATCCTTAAACTACTCCACAAGAATATTGTTACTTCAATGTGCTTGATCACATGATGCATGAGCTATGTTAAGCATCCCAGCTAGCTCAGTCAGTAGTCAGTGAAGTCTTTGCGATCGTGGGTTCGAGCCCCACGTTGGGCGATGGAACTTCTAAGATTGGGGATGGAAGTCAAAGTCCTTAAACTACTCTACAAGAGTATCTATACCTGAACTTGACCTCTGAGACAAGCATACATCTGAGAATATGAATTCTAAAGGGCCTCACGCACCAGTCAACAAGTCTAGCCAACCAAACCCGTCTGAACTTGACCTCTGACAGAAGCATACATCTGAGAATATTAATTCTAAAGGGCCTGGCACCAGTCAACACATCTGAGAATATTAATTCTAAAGGGCCTGGCGCAGTCAACAAGTCTAGCCAACCATATCCTGCAGTTTTGCAATGCTCCAAGCAGTTTGTCCTGATGACATAGCTGAACCAAGCGTAAAAACTGCAACAGACTGGGCCTCTTTCCAAGCATGGCATAAATGTGCTTGATCACATGATGCAGGAGCTATGTTAAGTATCCCAGCTAGCTCAGTCAGTAGTCAGTGAAGTCTTTGCGATCGTGGGTTCGAGCCCCACGTTGGGCGATGGAACTTCTAAGATTGGGGATGGAAGTCAAAGTCCTTAAACTACTCTACAAGAGTATCTATACCTGAACTTGACCTCTGAGACAAGCATACATCTGAGAATATGAATTCTAAAGGGCCTCACGCACCAGTCAACAAGTCTAGCCAACCATATCCTGCAGTTTTGCAATGCTCCCAGAAGTTTGTCATGATGACATAGCTGAACCAAGCGTAAAAACTGCAACAGACTGGGCCTCTTTCTCAGCATGGCATAAATGTGCTTGATCACATGATGCAGGAGCTACGTTAAGTTGCCCAGCTGGCTCAGTCAGTGGTCAATGAAGTCTCCTCGATCCTTTTCTCTTTGGAATTATGGAATTATGGATAATTTGTTGTGGGCAGCATTTTCCGTTTTTTTCAAGTATGATCTTTCCAAGTTTTGAGGCCCGGCTAGCTCAGTCGGTAGAGCATGAGACTCTTAATCTCAGGGTCGTGGGTTCGAGCCACGTTGGGCGAGGAATCTTTTAAAGTGGGGATTGGGATAGAAGTCAAAATCCTTAAACTACTCCACAAGAATATCGTTACTTCAATGTGCTTGATCACATGATGCATGAGCTATGTTAAGCATCCCAGCTAGCTCAGTCAGTAGTCAGTGAAGTCTTTGCGATCGTGGGTTCGAGCCCCACGTTGGGCGATGGAACTTCTAAGATTGGGGATGGAAGTCAAAGTCCTTAAACTACTCTACAAGAGTATCTATACCTGAACTTGACCTCTGAGACAAGCATACGTCTGAGAATAGATATAATTCTAAAACGCACCAGTCAACAAGTCAAGCCCCAACCAAACCCGTCTGAACTTGACCTCTGACAGAAGCATACATCTGAGAATATTAATTCTAAAGGGCCTGACGCACCAGTCAACAAGTCTAGCCAACCAAACCCGTCTGAACTTGACCTCTGACAGAAGCATACATCTGAGAATATTAATTCTAAAGGGCCTGGCCCAGTCAACAAGTCTAGCCAACCATATCCTGCAGTTTTGCAATGCTCCAAGCAGTTTGTCCTGATGACATAGCTGAACCAAGCGTAAAACTGCAACAGACTGGGCCTCTTTCCAAGCATGGCATAAATGTGCTTGATCACATGATGCAGGAGCTACGCACCAGTCAACAAGTCTAGCCAACCATATCCTGCAGTTTTGCAATGCTCCCAGAAGTTTGTCATGATGACATAGCTGAACCAAGCGTAAAAACTGCAACAGACTGGGCCTCTTTCTCAGCATGGCATAAATGTGCTTGATCACATGATGCAGGAGCTACGTTAAGTTGCCCAGCTGGCTCAGTCAGTGGTCAATGAAGTCTCCTCGATCCTTTTCTCTTTGGAATTATGGAATTATGGATAATTTGTTGTGGGCAGCATTTTCCGTTTTTTTCAAGTATGATCTTTCCAAGTTTTGAGGCCCGGCTAGCTCAGTCGGTAGAGCATGAGACTCTTAATCTCAGGGTCGTGGGTTCGAGCCCCATGTTGGGCGAGGGATCTTTTAAGAGTGGGGATGGGATAGAAGTCAAAATCCTTAAACTACTCTACAAGAATATCGTTACTTCAATGTGCTTGATCACATGATGCATGAGCTATGTTAAGCATCCCAGCTAGCTCAGTCAGTAGTCAGTGAAGTCTTTGCGATCGTGGGTTCGAGCCCCACGCTGGGCGATGGAACTTCTAAGAGTGGGGATGGAAGTCAAAGTCCTTAAACTACTCTACAAGAGTATCTATACCTGAACTTGACCTCTGACAGAAGCATACATCTGAGAATATTAATTCTGAAGGGCCTCAGGCACCAGTCAACAAGTCTAGCCAACCAAATCCTGCAGTTTTGCAATGCTCCCAGCAGTTTGTCCGGTGGCATGGCATAAATGTGCTTGATCACATGATGCAGGAGCCCAGCTAGCTCAGTCAGTAGTCTGTGAAGTCTCTGCGAATCTTTTCTCTTTAGAATTATCGATAATCTCCTGGATAGTCTCCTGATTAAAGCATGATATTTTTATGATAAACATTTCTTGTGAGCAGCATTTTCTGTTTTTATCAAATATGATATTTTCTAAGTTTTTAGGCCCGGGTAGCTCAGTCGGTAGAGCATGAAACTCTTAATTTCAGGGTCGTGGGTTCAAGCCCCATGTTGTGCGATGGACCTTTCAAGATTCTCTACAGACAACTCAGCTCGGAAGTTTCTTTGAGTTTATCGCTGATTATAAGGGTATAAGAGTAGCAGGGAAAAAACACTCCACTACTGAATAGGAAGGCACTCTGAAAACTTACAGCAGAAGAGAAACCACAAATGTGTAAGTTAACTAAGCCAAGAAAAAAGTTTGTTTTGAGGCAGAGTT
>NW_024402371.1:0-42150 GCF_016859285.1 Xiphias gladius
AGTCATGCAATTTCTAGGGTTCCAAAATCTTAAAAGAAGTAGATAAGCTTTGAGGGGTCGACAACATATCTTATATACATATATGTTACAATAAGAAACAAGTTATTTAGACTTATTATGTTCAAATTCTCTCTGTCATGAATGAACATCAAATTAAACGTATCATGCTTAAAAATGCTTTAAAACTCAATTCAAAGCATACATACCTTTTGCTTATGGAATCTTCTTCAGTACAAAGTTTTAAAACGATCTGGCAAGAATTAAGAGTCAGCAGCTCAAATGAATATTTGAGTCAAATGAAGTTTTCTGCTAACAGACGCCCAAAAGTCAACATCTGTTGTGATTATGGCCCGCTCAGCACTGAAATCAAATGAAAGCATGTTTGCCATCATCAGTCAAGTAATTTCTAGGTTCCAAATCTTAAAGTAGTTAGATAAGCTTGAGGGCTCTATTAACATATCTTATATACATATATGTTACACAAGAAAACAAGTTGTTTAATTTATATTATGTTCAAATTCTCCTCTCACAAGAAAATGAAATGATCAACCAAATATGTACTCAAGTGCTTTTCAAAATTGTGCTTATGCAACCTCAATTCAAAGTTAATATACTTACCTTTTGCTTCTCGAGTCTTCTTAAAGCAGAAAGTTTTCTTCAAAATCCATCTGGCAAGAATTAAGAGCCTAGCAGCTCAAAACAATATTTGAGTCAAATGAAGTTTTCGCTTAACAGACGCCCAAAAGTCACCTGTCTGCTGTGATTTTGGGTCTGCTCATGCGACTGAAATCAAATGAAAGCATGTTTAAGCATCATCAGTCATGTAATTTCTAGGTTCCAAAAAATCTTAAAGTAGTTAGATAGCTTGAGGGTCGACAACATATCTTATATACATATATGTTACACAAGAAACAAGCTGTTTAGACTATATTATGTTCAAATTCTCTCTCACAAGTAATGAACATCAACCCAAACGACTATAAGTTTTCAAAAATGCTTTAAAATCTCACCAAAGCACATATATTACCTGCTTATGGAATCTTCTTAAAGTACAAAAGTTTTCTAAAACTTATCTGGCAAGAATTAAGAGCCTAGCAGCTCCTAAAACAGAATATTTGAGTCAAATGAAGTTTTTCAAGCTAACAGTATTTTTCTGCAAAAGTCAAGGATATCTGCTGTGATTTTGGTCTGCTCATAAAAGATCACTGAAATCAAATGAAAAGCATGTTTGCCATCACTGGGTCATGCAATTTCTTAGGGTTCCAAAAATCTTAAAGTAGTTAGATGAGCTTGAGGGGTCGACAACATATCTTATATACATATATATATAGTATGTACAAGAAACAAGCTGCTTTTTTAGACTATATTATGTTCAAATTCTCTCTCGTCGCAAAATGAACATCAACAATCCAACATGTACTGCGTTTTCAAAAAGTGCTTATGCAAACTCAATCTCAAAGCACATACTTACCTTTGCTTCGAGTCTTCTTAAAGTAGAAAAGTTTTCTAAAACGATCCAAGCAAGAATTACAGAGCCTAGCAGCTTCCAAATGAATATTTGAGTCAATCGAAGTTTCTTCTTCAAGTTAACAGACGCCCAAAAAGTCAACTGATCTGCTGTGATTTTTGCCTCGCCTCTGACGCACTGAAAATCAAAATGAAAGCATTGTTTACAGCATCATCAGTCATATGCAATTTCTTCAGGTTCCAAAATCTTAAAGTAGTTAGATGAGCTTGAGGGATCGACAACATATCTTATATACATATATGTTACACAAGAAATGGAAGCTGTTTAGACTATATTATGTTCAAATTCTCTCGTCATTTCGAATGAACGATCAAATCCAACATGTACTCAGGGCGTTAAAATGCTTATAAAAACTCAATTCAAGCACATACTTACCTCGCTTATGGAGTCTTCTTAAAGTAGAAAGTTTTCTAAAACGATCTGGCAAGAATTAAGAGCCTGCAGCCTCAAATGAATATTTGAGTCAAATGAAGTTTTTCGCTAACAGACGCCAAAAGTCAACATCTGCTGTGATTTTGGCCTGCCCAAGTTAACTGTAAATCGTAAATGAAAGCATGTTTGCATATCATCACGTCATGCAATTTCTTAGGTTCCAAAATCTTAGTAAGTAGTTAGATGAGCTTGAGGGGTCGACAATTGATATCTTATATACATATGTTCCACAAGAAACAAGCTGTTTAGGACTATATATTATGTTCAAATTCTCCTCTCGTCAAAGTAAATGAAATATCAAATCCAACATGACTCAGTGCTTTTCATAAAAAGTGCTTTATAAAAAACTCAATTCAAAGCTAACATACATACCTTTGCTTATGGAGTCTTCTAAAAGTAGAAAGTTTTCAAAACGATCTGGCAAGAATTAAGAGCCTAGCAGCTCAAATGAATATTTTGAAGTCAAATGAAGTTTTTCGCAAGTAACAGACGCCAAAAGTCAACATCTGCTGTGATTATGGCCTGCTCATGAGCACTGAAATCAAATGAAAGCGACAGTTTGCCATATCGCATCAAAGGTCATGCGTAATTCTTAGGTTCTCAAAATCTTAAAGTTAGTTAGGATGAGCTTGAGGGGTCGACAAACATATCTTATATACATACATATGTTACACAAGAAACAAGCTGTTTAGGACTATATTATGTTCAAATTCTCTCTCAAGCCGCAAAATGAACATCAACCAACATGTACTGCATTATGCTTTTCCAAAAGTGCTTTATGCAAACTCAATTCAAAGCACATACTTACCTTGCTTCGAGTCTTCTCTTAAAGTAGAAAGTTTTCTAAAACGATCTATGAAAGAATTAAGAGCCTAGCAGCTCAAACAAAAATGAATATTTGAGTCAAATGAAGCTTTTTCGGCTAACAGACGCCAAAAAGTCATTTCATCTGCTGTGATTTTGTCTTACCATGACTGAAATCAAAAATGAAAAGCATGTTTGGCCATCATCAGTCATGCACTTTTAGGTTCCAAAAATCTTAAAGTAGTTAGATGAGCTTTGAGGGTTTGACACAACATATCTATATATACATATATATATAGGCATGTTCCAAAAAGAAACAAGCTGTTTAGGACTATAGTTATGTTCAAATTCCTCGTCGTCGAAATGAACATCAAATCCAACATGTACTTGCGTTGCAAAGATTGTGCTTATGCAAACTCAATTCAAAGCACATACTTACCTTGCTTCGAGAGTCTTCTTAAAGTAGAAAGTTTTCTAAAACGATCTGGCAAGAATTAAGTAGGCCTAGCAGCTCAAAAATGAATATTTGAGTCAAATGAAGTTTTCTGCGGTAACAGACGCCAAAAAATCAACATCTGCTGTGATTTTGGACCCTTGCCTCATGCGCACTGAAATCAAATGAAAAAGTATACATGTTTGCCATCATCAGTCAGTGCAATTTTAGGTTCCAAAATCTTAAAGTAGTTAGATGAGCTTGAGGGGATCGACAACATATCTTATATACATATATATATAGGTATGTTCCAAAAGAAACAAGTTGTTTAGACTATATTATGTTCAAATTCTCTCTCGTCGCAGAATGAACATCATCAATCCAGATCATGTAACAAGCGTTTTCAAAATGCTTATGCAAACTCAATTCAAAGCAGCACATACTTACCTTGCTTAGGAGTCTTCTTAAAGTAAGAAAGTTTTCTAAAAATGATCTGGCAAGAATTAAGAGCCTAGCAGCTCAAAATGAATATTTGAGTCAAATGAAGTTTTCGCGTAACAGACGCCAAAAGTCAACATCTGATTCGTTGTGATTTTTGGACCCAGCCTGATCTCAAGACTGAAATCAAATGAAAGTATGTTTGCCATCATCAATGTCATGCACTTTCTAGGTTCCAAAATCTTAAAAGTAGTTAGATGAGCTGAGGGGTCGACAACATATCTTATATATATATATATATATATAGTATGCAACTTCCAAAAGAAACAAGCTGTTTAGGACTATATGGCGGTTATGTTCAAATTCTCTTCCTCGTCAGCATAATGAACATCAACAAATCCAACATGTATCCGCGCTTTCAAAATTGTGCTTATGCGTAAACTCAATTCAAAGCTACACATACTTTACTCTTGCTTCGAGTCTTCTAGTAGAAAAGTTTTCTAAACGATCTGGCAAGAATTAAGAGCTCAGCAGCTCAAATGAATATTTGAGTCAAATGAAGTTTTTCGCTTAACAGATCGCTGCAAAAAGTCAACATCTGCTGTGATTTTTGGCCCGCCTACACTGAAATCAAATGAAAGCATGTTTGCTTACATCATCAGTCATGCACAATTTCTTTTGGGTTCCAAAAATCTAAAGTAGTTGTTAAGAGATGAGGCTTGAGGGGTCGACAACATATCTTATATACATATATATATAGTATATGTTCCACCGAAGAAACAAGCTGTTTAGACTATATTATGTTCAAATTCCCTCTCTCGTTGCGCAAATGAACATCAAATCCAACATGTACACTGCAAGTTTCAAAATTGTGCTTATGCAAACTCAATTCAAAGCACATATCTTGGCCTTTGCTTATGGAGTCTTTAAAGTAGGAAAAGTTTTTCTAAACGATCTGGCAAGAATTAAGAGCCTAGCAGCTCAAAAATGAATATTTGAGTCAATGTGAAGTTTTCATGCTAACAAGACGCCAAAAGTCACCATCTGCTGTGATTTTGGCCCGCTCAAGACTGAAATCAAATGAAAAGCATGTTTGCTATCATCGTCATGCAATTCTTAGGTTCCAGTAAATCTTAAAGTAGTTAGGATAAGCTTGAGGGGTCGACAACATATCTTATATACATATATACATATATGTTACACAAGAAACAAGCTGTTTAGTTTATATTATGTTCAAATTCCTCTCTCGTCGCATAATGAATGATCAAATCCAACGTATCATGCTTAATCAAAATTGGTGCTTTTAAAACTCCAATTCAAAGCAATAATATACATAGGCCATTTGCTTATGGGAGTCTTCTTAAAGTAGAAAGTTTTCAAAACGATCTGGCAAGAATTAAGAGTTTCCAGCAGCTCAAAATGAATATTTGAGTCAAATGAAGTTTTTCTTCGGCGAACAGAGACGCAAAAGTGAACATCTGCTGTGATTATGGTCTGGCTCAATGACTGAGAAAATCAAATGGAAAGCATGTTTGCCATCATCAGTCATGCAATTTCTCTAGGTTCCCAAAATCTTAAAGTAGTTAGATGAGCTTGAGGGTCGACAACATATCTTATATACATATATATATAGTATGTTCCAAAAAGAAACAAGCTGTTGTCAGACTATATTATGTTCAAATTCTCTCTCGTCATGCTAATGAACATCAAATCCAACATGTACTATGCTTTCAAAAAAGTGCTTATGCAAACTCAATTCAAAGCAACATACTTACCTTTTGCTTCAGAGTCTTCTTAAAGTAGAAAGTTTTCTAAACGATCTGGCAAGCAATTAAGAGCCTAGCAGCTCAAAACAGAATATTTGAGTCAAAATTGAAGTTTTCCTAGATGTGAACAGACGCCTAAAGTCACCATCTGCTGCAGATTTTTGGCCTGCCTACAAAGACTGAAATCAAATGAAAGCATGTTTGCTCATATCATCAGTCATGCAATTTAGGTTCCAAAAAATTCTTGTATAGTTAGATAAGCTTGAGGGGTCAGACAACATATCTTATATACATATATATATATAGTATGTTCCAAAGAAACAAGCTGTTTAGACTATATTATGTTCAAATTCCCTCTCGGTCAGTAAATGAAATCATCAAATCCAACATGTATCATGCGTTTTCAAATTGTGCTTATGCAAACTCAATTCAAAGCACATACTTACCTTGCTTCTGGGAGTCTTCTTAAAGTAGAAAGTTTTCTAAAACGATCTTGGCAAGAATTAAGAGCCTAGCAGTATTCAAAATGAATATTTGAGTCAAATGAAGTTTTCATGTAATAGACGCCAAAAAATCATCGATGATTGCTGTGATTTTGAAAGTTCATGCACTTCGAAATCAAATGAAAGCATGTTTGCCATCATCAGTCATGCAATTTCTTAGGTTCCAAAATCTTAAAGTAGTTAGATGAGCTTGAGGGGTCAGACAACATATCTTGCATATACATATATATATAGTAGGCATGTTCCAAAAGAAACAAGTTGTTTAGACTATGTATTATGCCCAAATTCTCTCTCGTCATGTAATGAACATCAAATCCAACATGTACTTGCGTTTTCAAAAAGTGCTTATGCAAACTCAATTCAAAGCACATACTTACCTTGCTTCGGGAGTCTTTCTTAGTAGTAGAAAGTTTTCTAAAACGATTCATAAGAATTAAGAGCCTAGCAGCTCAAAATGAATATTTGAGTCAACAAGAAGTTTTCAAGTAACAGATCACTAAAAAGTCACCACATCTGCTGTGATTTTGGCCTGCTCATTTGCGCATTGAAATCAAATGAAAGCATGTTTGCCACTCATCAGTCAAGTGCAATTCTAGGTTCCAAAAATCTTAAAGTAGTTAGATTGAGCTTGAGGGTCGACAACATATCTTATATACATATATATATATAGGTATAATTCCAAAAGAAACAAGTTGTTTAGACTATATTATGTTCAAATTCTCTCATCGTCATAATGAACATCAAATCCAACATGTACTGTAAAAAGTGCTTATGCAAACCTCAATTCAAAGCACATACTTGACCTTTGCTTTGAGTCTTCTTAAAGTAGAAAGTTTTCTAAAACGATCTGGCAAGAATTAAGAGCCTAGCAGCCTCCAAATGAATATTTGAGTCAAATGAAGCTTTTCGCATGTAAAAGACGCCTAAAAAGTCACTATCTGTGCTGTGATTTTTGGGTCTGCCTACAAGACTGAAATCAAATGAAAAGGCATGTTTGCCATCATCAGTCATGCAATTTCTTAGGTTCCAAAAATCTTAAAAGTAGTTAGATAGAGCTTGAGGGGTCGACAACATATCTTATATACATATATGTTCCAGTAGTCAAGAAACAAGTTGCTTAGGACTATATTATGTTCAAATTCCCTCTCTTCGTCAATGAACATCAAATCCAACATGTACTTATGGCAAGCCAAAAAAGTGCTTATGCAAACTCAATTCAAAGCACATACTTACCTTGCTTCGGGAGTCTTCTTAAAGTAGAAAAGTTTTCTAAAACGATCTGGCAAGAATTAAGAGCCTAGCAGCTCAAAATGAATATTTGAGTCAAATGAAGTTTTTCTCGGCAACAGACGCCAAAAGTCAACTATCTGCTGTGATTTTTTGCCCGTCTTCATGACTGAAATCAAATGAGCATGTTTGCCATCATCAGTCATGTAATTTCTTAGGTTCCAAAATCTTAAAGTAGTTAGATGAGCTTTGAGGGTCGACAACATATCTTATATACATATATATATAGTATATGTTCCAAAAGAAACAAGTTGTTTAGACTATATTATGTTCAAATTCCTCTCTCGTCATGCTAATGAACATCAACCAACATGTACCATGCGTTTCAAAAGTGCTTATGCAAACTCAATTCAAAGCACATACTTACCTTTGCTTCGAGAGTCTTCTTAAAAGTAGAAAGTTTTCTAAACGATCTGGCAAGAATTAAGAGCCTAGCAGCTCAAATGAATATTTGAGTCAAATGAAGTTTTCGGCTAACAGACGCCAAAAGTCAACATCTGCTGTGATTATGGCCCGTCATGACTGAAATCAAATGAAAGCATGTTTGCCATCATCAGTCATGTAATTTCTTAGGTTCCAAAATCTTAAAGTAGTTAGATGATGTGGAAGCTTGAGGGTCGACAACATATCTTATATACATATATGTTCCACAAGAAACAAGTTGTTTAGACTATATTATGTTCAAATTCCTCTCTCGTCAGTAATGAACATCAAATCCAACATGTACTGCTTTTCAAATTGTGCTTATGCAAACTCAATTCAAAGCACATACTTACCTTTGCTTCGAGTCTTCTTAAAGTAGAAAGTTTTCTAAAACGATCTGGCAAGAATTAAGAGCCTGGCAGCTCAAATGAATATTTGAGTCAAATGAAGTTTTTCTTTCCGTGAACAGACGCCAAAAGTCAACATCTGCTGTGATTTTGGCTCCGCTCAAGACTGAAATCAAATGAAAGCATGTTTGCCATCATCAGTCATGCAATTTCTTAGGTTCCAAAATCTTAAAGTAGTTAGATGAGCTTGAGGGTCGACAACATATCTTATATACATATATATATAGGTATGTTCCACAAGAAACAAGCTGTTTAGACTATATTATGTCTAAATTCCTCTCGTCGCAAAATGAACATCAAATCCAACATGTACTGCGTTTTCAAAATTGTGCTTATGCAAACTCAATTCAAAGCACATACTTACCTTTGCTTCGGGAGTCTTCTTAAAGTAGAAAGTTTCTAAAACGATCTGGCAAGAATTAAGAGCCTGGCAGCTCAAATGAATATTTGAGTCAAATGAAGTTTTCGGCTAACAGACGCCAAAAGTCACATCTGCTGTGATTTTGGCCTGCCTAGACTGAAATCAAATGAAAGCATGTTTGCCATCATCAGTCATGCAATTTCTTAGCTTCCAAAATCTTAAAGTAGTTAGATGAGCGTGAGGGGTCGACAACATATCTTATATACATATATATATAGGTATGTTACAAAAGAAACAAGCTGTTTAGACTATATTATGTTCAAATTCTCTCGCTTGCAAATGAACATCAAATCCAACATGTACTGCGTTTTCAAAAAATGCTTTTAAAAACTCAATTCAAAGCACATACATACCTTGCTTATGGAATCTTCTTAAAGTAGAAAGTTTTCTAAAACGATCTGGCAAGAATTAAGAGCCTAGCAGCTCAAATGAATATTTGAGTCAAATGAAGTTGTCTAGGCTAAAAGACTCCAAAAGTCAACATCTGCTGTGATTTGGTCTGCCTTAAGACTGAAATCAAATGAAAGCATGTTTGCCATCATCAGTCATGCAATTTCTTAGGTTCCAAAATCTTAAAGTAGTTAGATGAGCTTGAGGGGTCGACAACATATCTTATATACATATATGTTCCACAAGAAACAAGCTGTTTAGACTATATTATGTTCAAATGTCCTCTCTCGTCATGTAATGAACATCAAATCCAACATGTACTGCTTTTCAAAAAGTGCTTATGCAAACTCAATCAAAGCACATACTTACCTTGCTTCGAGTCTTTAAAGTAGAAAGTTTTCTAAAACGATCTGGCAAGAATTAAGAGCCTAGCAGCTCAAATGAATATTTGAGTCAAATGAAGTTTTCGCGAACAGACGCCAAAAGTCAACATCTGCTGTGATTTTGGCCCGCCTAAGACTGAAATCAAATGAAAGCATGTTTGCCATCATCAGTCATGCAATTTAGGGTTCCAAAATCTTAAAGTAGTTAGATGAGCTTGAGGGTCGACAACATATCTTATATACATATATGTTCCACAAGAAACAAGCTGTTTAGACTATATTATGTCTAAATTCTCTCGTCGCGAAATGAACATCAAATCCAACATGTACTACGCTTTTCAAAATTGTGCTTATGCAAACTCAATTCAAAGCACATACTTACCTTGTTTCGAGTCTTCTTAAAGTAGAAAGTTTTCTAAAACGATCTGGCAAGAATTAAGAGCCTAGCAGCTCAAATGAATATTTGAGTCAAATGAAGTTTTCGGCGAACAGACGCCAAAAATCAACATCTGCTGTGATTTTGGCCCGCCTAAGACTGAAATCAAATGAAAGCATGTTTGCCATCATCAGTCATGCAATTTCTTAGGTTCCAAAATCTAAAGTAGTTAGATGAGCTTGAGGGTCGACAACATATCTTATATACATATATAGGTATGTTCCACAAGAAACAAAGCTGTTTAGACTATATTATGTTCAAATTCCTCTCTCGTCAAAATGAACATCAAATCCAACATGTACTGCCAAAAAAGTGCTTATGCAAACTCAATTCAAAGCACATACTTACCTTGCTTCGAGTCTTCTTAAAGTAGAAAGTTTTCTAAACGATCTGGCAAGAATTAAGAGCCTAGCAGCTCAAATGAATATTTGAGTCAAATGAAGTTTTCGCTAACAGACGCCAAAAATCAACATCTGCTGTGATTTTGGCCTGTCTGCACTGAAATCAAATGAAAGCATGTTTGCCATCATCAGTCATGCAATTTCTAGGTTCCAAAATCTTAAAGTAGTTAGATGAGCTTGAGGGGTCGACAACATATCTTATATACATATATGTTCCAAAAGAAACAAGCTGTTTAGACTATATTATGTTCAAATTCTCTCTCGTCATGAATGAACATCAAATCCAACATGTACTGCATTTTCAAAAAGTGCTTATGCAAACTCAATTCAAAGCACATACTTACCTTGCTTCAGAGTCTTCTTAAAGTAGAAAGTTTTCTAAAACGATCTGGCAAGAATTAAGAGCCTAGCAGCTCAAATGAATATTTGAGTCAAATGAAGTTTTCGCTAACAGACGCCAAAGTCAACATCTGCTGTGATTTTGGCCCGCTGCAAAGACTGAAATCAAATGAAAGCATGTTTGCCATCATCAGTCATGCAATTTCTAGGTTCCAAAATCTTAAAGTAGTTAGATGAGCTTGAGGGGTCGACAACATATCTTATATACATATATATATAGGTATGTTCCACAAGAAACAAGCTGTTTAGGACTATATTATGTTCAAATTCCTCTCGTCGTAATGAACATCAAATCAAACATGTACTGCGTTTACAAAAAAGAGCTTATGCAAACTAAAATCAAAGCACATACTTACATAGCTAATCGAGTCATCATAAAGTACAAAGATTTCTAAAACGATCTGGAAAGAATTAACAGACTAGCAGCTCAAAATGAATATTTGAGTCAAATGAAGTTTTCGCTAACAGACGCCAAAAGTCAACATCTGCTGTGATTTTGGCCTGCCTACACTGAAATCAAATGAAAGCATGTTTGCCATCATCAGTCATGCAATTTCTTAGGTTCCAAAATCTTAAAGTAGTTAGATGAGCTTGAGGGTCGACAACATATCTTATATACATATATATATAGGTATGTTCCACAAGAAACAAGCTGTTTAGACTATATTATGTTCAAATTCCTCTCGTGGAATGAACATCAAATCCAACATGTAATGCGTTTTCAAAAAAGTGCTTATGCAAACTCAATTCAAAGCACTTAATTAATTTGATTAGAAGGTCTTCTTAAATTACAAAGATTTCTAAAACGATCTAGCAAGAATTAAGAGCCTAGCAGCTCAAATGAATATTTGAGTCAAATGAAGTTTTCGCTTAAAAGACGCCAAAAATCAATATCTGCTGTGATTTTGGCCCGCTCATGCACTGAAATCAAATGAAAGCATGTTTGCCATCATCAGTCATGCAATTTATTAGTTTCCAACATCTTAAAGTAGTTAGATGAGCTTGAGGGGTCGACAACATATCTTATATATATATATAGGTATGTTCAAAAAGAAACAACCTGTTTAGACTATATTAGGTTCAAATTCCCTCTCTCGTCAAATGAACATCAAATCCAACATGTACTCATGTTTCAAAAGTGCTTATGCAAACTCAATTCAAAGCACATACTTACCTTGCTTCGAGTCTTCTTAAAGTAGAAAGTTTTCTAAAAATGATCTGGCAAGAATTAAGAGTCTAGCAGCTCAAATGAATATTTGAGTCAAATGAAGTTTTCGCGAACAGACGCCAAAAGTCAACATCTGCTGTGATTTTGGCCCTGTCTAAGACTGAAATCAAATGAAAGCATGTTTGCCATCATCAGTCATGCAATTTCTAGGTTCCAAAATCTTAAAGTAGTTAGATGAGCTTGAGGGTCGACAACATATCTTATATACATATATGTTCCACAAGAAACAAGTTGTTTAGACTATATTATGTTCAAATTCTCTCTCGTCATGTAATGAACATCAAATCCAACATGTACTGCGTCAAAAGTGCTTATGCGAACTCAATTCAAAGCACATACCTGCCTTGCTTCGGGAGTCTTCTTAAAGTAGAACGTTTTCTAAAACGGTCTGGCAAGAATTAAGAGCCTAGCAGCTCAAATGAATATTTGAGTCAAATGAAGTTTTCAAGTAACAGACGCCAAAAGTCACCATCTGCTGTGATTTTGGCCCGTCAGACTGAAATCAAATGAAAGCATGTTTGCCATCATCAGTCATGCAATTTCTAGGTTCCAAAATCTTAAAGTAGTTAGATAAGCTTGAGGGTCGACAACATATCTTATATACATATATAGGTATGTTCCACAAGAAACAAGCTGTTTAGACTATATTATGTTCAAATTCTCTCTCGTCGCAAATGAACATCAAATCCAACATGTACTGTGCTTTTCAAAATTGTGCTTATGCAAACTCAATTCAAAGCACATACTTACCTTGCTTCGGGAGTCTTCTTAAAGTAGAAAGTTTTCTAAACGATCTGGCAAGAATTAAGAGCCTAGCAGCTCAAATGAATATTTGAGTCAAATGAAGTTTTCGCTGAACAGACGCCAAAAGTCACCATCTGCTGTGATTTTGGCCCGTCTGCGCACTGAAATCAAATGAAAGCATGTTTGCCATCATCAGTCATGCAATTTCTTAGGTTCCAAAATCTTAAAGTAGTTAGATAAGCTTGAGGGGTCGACAACATATCTTATATACATATATGTTACACAAGAAACAAGCTGTTTAGACTATATTATGTTCAAATTCCCTCTCTCGTCGCAAATGAACATCAAATCAAACGTCATGCGTTTTCAAAAAATGCTTTTAAAAACTCAATTCAAAGCACATACATACCTTGCTTATGGAATCTTCTTAAAGTAGAAAGTTTTCTAAAACGATCTGGCAAGAATTAAGAGCCTAGCAGCTCAAATGAATATTTGAGTCAAATGAAGTTTTCTCGGCGAACAGACGCCAAAAGTCAACATCTGCTGTGATTATGGGTCTGCTCAAGACTGAAATCAAATGAAAGCATGTTTGCCATCATCAGTCATGCAATTTCTTAGGTTCCAAAATCTTAAAGTAGTTAGATGAGCTTGAGGGGTCGACAACATATCTTATATACATATATATATATAGGTATGTTCCAAAAGAAACAAGCTGTTTAGACTATATTATGTTCAAATTACTCTCTCGTCATGAATGAACATCAAATCCAACATGTACTGGCGCTTTCAAAAAGTGCTTTATAAACTCAATCCAAAGCACATACTTACCTTGCTTCCGGAGTCCACTTAAAGTAGAAAGTTTTCTAAAAAGATCTGGCAAGAATTAAGAGCCTAGCAGCTCAAATGAATATTTGAGTCAAATGAAGTTTTCGGCGAACAGACGCCAAAAGTCAATGATCTGCTGTGATTTTGGCCCGCTCATGCACTGAAATCAAATGAAAGCATGTTTGCCATCATCAGTCATGCAATTCTTAGGTTCCAAAATCTTAAGTAGTTAGATGAGCTTGAGGGTCGACAACATATCTTATATACATATATATAGGTATGTTCCACAAGAAACAAGCTGTTTTTAGACTATATTATGTTCAAATTCTCTCTCGTCATGAATGAACATCAAATCCAACATGTACTCATGCTTCAAAAAAGTGCTTATGCAAACTCAATTCAAAGCACATACTTACCTTGCTCGAGTCTTCTTAAAGTAGAAAGTTTTCTAAAACGATCTGGCAAGAATTAAGAGCCTAGCAGCTCAAAATGAATATTTGAGTCAAATGAAGTTTTCGGCTAACAGACGCCAAAAGTCACCATCTGCTGTGATTTTGGCCCGCTCAAGACTGAAATCAAATGAAAGCATGTTTGCCATCATCAGTCATGCAATTTCTAGGTTCCAAAAATCTTAAAGTAGTTAGATAAGCTTGAGGGGTCGACAACATATCTTATATACATATATGTTACACAAGAAACAAGCTGTTTAGGACTATATTATGTTCAAATTCTCTCGTCATAAATGAACATCAAATCCAACATGTAATGCGTTTTCAAAATTGTGCTTATGCAAACTCAATTCAAAGCACATACTTACCTTTGCTTCGAGTCTTCTTAAAGTAGAAAGTTTTCTAAAACGATCTGGCAAGAATTAAGAGCCTAGCAGCTCAAATGAATATTTGAGTCAAATGAAGTTTTCGGCTAACAGACGCCAAAGTCAACATCTGCTGTGATTTGGCCCGCTCAATAACTGAAATCAAATGAAAGCATGTTTGCCATCATCAGTCATGCAATTTCTTAGGTTCCAAAATCTTAAAGTAGTTAGATAAGCTTGAGGGGTCGACAACATATCTTATATACATATATGTTACACAAGAAACAAGCTGTTTAGACTATATTATGTTCAAATTCCCTCTCTCGTCGCAAATGAACATCAAATCAAACGTACTGCGTTTTCAAAAAATGCTTTTAAAAACTCAATTCAAAGCACATACATACCTTGCTTATGGAATCTTCTTAAAGTAGAAAGTTTTCTAAAACGATCTGGCAAGAATTAAGAGCCTAGCAGCTCAAATGAATATTTGAGTCAAATGAAGTTTTCTCGGCGAACAGACGCCAAAAGTGAACATCTGCTGTGATTATGGTAAGTCTCAAGACTGAAATCAAATGAAAGCATGTTTGCCATCATCAGTCATGCAATTTAGGTTCCAAAAAATCTTAAAGTAGTTAGATGAGCTTGAGGGTCGACAACATATCTTATATACATATATATATATATAGGTATGTTCCAAAAGAAACAAGCTGTTTAGACTATATTATGTTCAAATTCCTCTCGTCATGTAATGAACATCAAATCCAACATGTACTGCGTTTTCAAAAAAGTGCTTATGCAAACTCAATTCAAAGCACATACTTACCTTGCTTCGGGAGTCTTCTTAAAGTAGAAAGTTTTCTAAAACGATCTGGCAAGAATTAAGAGCCTAGCAGCTCAAATGAATATTTGAGTCAAATGAAGTTTTCCATGAACAGACGCCAAAGTCACCATCTGCTGTGATTTTGGCCCGCTCAAGACTGAAATCAAATGAAAGCATGTTTGCCATCATCAGTCATGCAATTTCTTAGGTTCCAAAATCTTAAAGTAGTTAGATAAGCTTGAGGGGTCGACAACATATCTTATATACATATATGTTACACAAGAAACAAGCTGTTTAGACTATATTATGTTCAAATTCCCTCTCTCGTCGCAAATGAACATCAAATCCAACATGTACTGGTTTTCAAATTGTGCTTATGCAAACTCAATTCAAAGCACATACTGACCTTGCTTCTGTAGTCTTCTTAAAGTAGTAAGTTTTCTAAACGATCTGGCAAGAATTAAGAGCCTAGCAGCTCAAATGAATATTTGAGTCAAATGAAGTTTTCCGGCTAATAGACGCCAAAAATCAACATCTGCTGTGATTTTGGAAAGTCTGCTTGACTGAAATCAAATGAAAGCATGTTTGCCATCATCAGTCATGCAATTTCTTAGGTTCCAAAATCTTAAAGTAGTTAGATGAGCTTGAGGGGTCGACAACATGTCTTATATACATATATGTTCCACAAGAAACAAGCTGTTTAGACTATATTATGTTCAAATTCCCTCTCGTCGCGAATGAACATCAAATCCAACATGTACTGCGTTTTCAAAATTGTGCTTATGGAAACTCAATTCAAAGCACATACTTACCTTTGCTTCGGAGTCTTCTTAAAGTAGAAAGTTTTCTAAACGATCTGGCAAGAATTAAGAGCCTAGCAGCTCAAATGAATATTTGAGTCAAATGAAGTTTTCGGTGAACAGACGCCAAAAATCACCATCTGCTGTGATTTTGCCCCGCTCATGACTGAAATCAAATGAAAGCATGTTTGCCATCATCAGTCATGCAATTTCTTAGGTTCCAAAATCTTAAAGTAGTTAGATGAGCTTGAGGGGTCGACAACATATCTTATATACATATATATATAGGTATGTTCCACAAGAAACAAGCTGTTTAGACTATATTATGTTCAAATTCCCTCTCCTGTCGCGAATGAACATCAAATCAAACATGTACTGCGTTTTAAAAATTGTGCTTAAGCAAACTCAATTCAAAGCACTTACTTACCTTGCTTCGGGAGTCTTCTTAAAGTAGAAAGTTTTCTAAAACGATCTGGCAAGAATTAAGAACCTAGCAGCTCAAATGAATATTTGAGTCAAATGAAGTTTTCGCTTAATAGACGCCAAAAGTCAACATCTGCTGTGATTTTGACCCGTCTGATCACTGAAATCAAATGAAAGCATGTTTGCCATCATCAGTCATGCAATTTCTTAGGTTCCAAAATCTTAAAGTAGTTAGATGAGCTTGAGGGGTCGACAACATATCTTATATACATATATATATAGGTATGTTCCAAAAGAAACAAGCTGTTTAGACTATATTATGTTCAAATTCCTCTCGTCATGAATGAACATCAAATCCAACATGTACTGCGTTTTCAAAAAGTGCTTATAAACTCAATTCAAAGCACATACTTACCTTGCTTCGGAGTCTTCTTAAAGTAGAAAGTTTTCAAAACGATCTGGCAAGAATTAAGAGCCTAGCAGCTCAAATGAATATTTGAGTCAAATGCAGTTTTCGCTAAAAGAAGCCAAAAGTCAATATCTGCTGTGATTTTGGCCCGCTCAAGACTGAAATCAAATGAAAGCATGTTTGCCATCATCAGTCATGCAATTTCTTAGGTTCCAAATCTTAAAGTAGTTAGATGAGCTTGAGGGTCGACAACATATCTTATATACATATATATATAGGTATGTTCCAAAAGAAACAAGCTGTTTAGACTATATTATGTTCAAATTCTCTCTCGTCGCTAATGAACATCAAATCCAACATGTACTATGTTTTCAAATTGTGCTTATGCAAACTCAATTCAAAGCACATACTTACCTTGCTTCGAGTCTTCTTAAAGTAGAAAGTTTTCTAAAACGATCTGGCAAGAATTAAGAGCCTAGCAGCTCAAATGAATATTTGAGTCAAATGAAGTTTTCTCGGCTTAACAGACGCCAAAAATCAACATCTGCTGTGATTTTGGCCTGCTCAAGACTGAAATCAAATGAAAGCATGTTTGCCATCATCAGTCATGCAATTTCTTAGGTTCCAAAATCTTAAAGTAGTTAGATGAGCTTGAGGGTCGACAACATATCTTATATACATATATGTTCCAAAAGAAACAAGCTGTTTAGACTATATTATGTTCAAATTCTCTCTCGTCGTAATGAACATCAAATCCAACATGTACTGCTTTTCAAAAAAGTGCTTATGCAAACTCAATTCAAAGCACATACTTACCTTTGCTTCGAGTCTTCTTAAAGTAGAAAGTTTTCTAAAACGATCTGGCAAGAATTAAGAGCCTAGCAGCTCAAATGAATATTTGAGTCAAATGAAGTTTTCTCGTAATAGACGCCAAAATCAACATCTGCTGTGATTTTGGAAAGTCTCATGACTGAAATCAAATGAAAGCATGTTTGCCATCATCAGTCATGCAATTTCTTAGGTTCCAAAATCTTAAGGTAGTTAGATGAGCTTGAGGGGTCGACAACATATCTTATATACATATATATATAGGTATGTTCCAAAAGAAACAAGCTGTTTAGACTATATTATGTTCAAATTCCTCTCTCGTCGCGAATGAACATCAAATCCAACATGTACTGCGTTTTCAAAAAAGTGCTTATGCAAACTCAATTCAAAGCACATACTTACCTTTCTTCTGGAGTCTTCTTAAAGTAGAAAGTTTTCTAAAACGATCTGGCAAGAATTAAGAGCCTAGCAGCTCAAATGAATATTTGAGTCAAATGAAGTTTTCTCGAACAGACGCCAAAAGTCAATATCTGCTGTGATTTGGTCTGCCCGTCTGACTGAAATCAAATGAAAGCATGTTTGCCATCATCAGTCATGCAATTTCTTAGGTTCCAAAATCTTAAAGTAGTTAGATGAGCTTGAGGGGTCGACAATATATCTTATATACATATATATATAGGTATGTTCCAAAAGAAACAAGCTGTTTAGACTATATTATTTTCAAATTCCCTCTCTCGTCGCGAATGAACATCAAATCCAACATGTACTGCGTTTTCAAAAAGTGCTTATGCAAACTCAATTCAAAGCACATACTTAGCTTGCTTTGGGAGTCTTCTTAAAGTAGAAAAGTTTTCTAAAACGATCTGGCAAGAATTAAGAGCCTAGCAGCTCAAATGAATATTTGAGTCAAATGAAGTTTTCTAACAGACGCCAAAAGTCACATCTGCTGTGATTTTGGCCCGCTCTATGACTGAAATCAAATGAAAGCATGTTTGCCATCATCAGTCATGCAATTTCTTAGTTCCAAAATCTTAAAGTAGTTAGATGAGCTTGAGGGGTCGACAACATATCTTATATACATATGTATATAGGTATATTCCAAAAGAAACAAGTTGTTTAGACTATATTATGTTCAAATTCCCTCTCTCGTCATGGAATGAACATCAACCAACATGTACTGCTTTTCAAAAAGTGCTTATGCAAACTCAATTCAAAGCACATACTTACCTTGCTTCGGGAGTCTTCTAAAGTAGAAAGTTTTCTAAACGATCTGGCAAGAATTAAGAGCCTAGCAGCTCAAATGAATATTTGAGTCAAATGAAGTTTTTCAAGTAACAGACGCCAAAAGTCAATATCTGCTGTGATTTTGGCCCGTCTGTAAACTGAAATCAAATGAAAGCATGTTTGCCATCATCAGTCATGCAATTTCTTAGGTTCCAAAATCTTAAAGTAGTTAGATGAGCTTGAGGGGTCGACAACATATCTTATATACATATATATATAGGTATGTTCCAAAAGAAACAAGCTGTTTAGACTATATTATGTTCAAATTCCTCTCGTCTAATGAACATCAAATCCAACATGTACTGGCGTAAAATTGTGCTTATGCAAACTCAATTCAAAGCACATACTTACCTTTGCTTCGGAGTCTTTAAAGTAGAAAGTTTTCTAAAACGATCTGGCAAGAATTAAGAGCCTAGCAGCTCAAATGAATATTTGAGTCAAATGAAGTTTTCACTAACAGACGCCAAAAGTCAACATCTGCTGTGATTTTGGCCCGTCTCATGACTGAAATCAAATGAAAGCATGTTTGCCATCATCAGTCATGCAATTTCTAGGTTCCAAAATCTTAAAGTAGTTAGATGAGCTTGAGGGGTCGACAACATATCTTATATACATATATATATAGGTATGTTCCAAAAGAAACAAGCTGTTTAGACTATATTATGTTCAAATTCCTCTCGTTGAATGAACATCAAATCCAACATGTACTGTATTTTCAAACAAGTACTTATGCAAACTCAATTCAAAGCACATACTTACCTTGTTTCGGGAGTCTTCTTAAAGTAGAAAGTTTTCTAAAACGATCTGGCAAGAATTGAGAGCCTAGCAGCTCAAATGAATATTTGAGTCAAATGAAGTTTTTCGGCTAACAGACGCCAAAAAGTCACCATCTGCTGTGATTTTGGCCCGTCTCGACTGAAATCAAATGAAAAGCATGTTTGCCATCATCAGTCATGCAATTTCTTAGGTTCCAAAATCTTAAAGTAGTTAGATGAGCTTGAGGGTCGACAACATATCTTATATACATATATATATAGGTATGTTCCAAAAGAAACAAGCTGTTTAGACTATATTATGTTCAAATTCCTCTCTCGTCGAAATGAACATCAAATCCAACATGTACTATGCGTTTTTCAAAAAAGTGCTTATGCAAACTCAATTCAAAAGCACATACTTACCTTGCTTCGAGTCTTCTTAAAGTAGAAAGTTTTCTAAAACGATCTGGCAGAATTAAGAGCCTAGCAGCTCAAATGAATATTTGAGTCAAATGAAGTTTTCTCGTGAACAGACGCCAAAAGTCACCATCTGCTGTGATTTTGGCCCGTCTAAGACTGAAATCAAATGAAAGCATGTTTGCCATCATCAGTCATGCAATTTCTTAGGTTCCAAAATCTTAAAGTAGTTAGATGAGCTTGAGGGTCGACAACATATCTTATATACATATATAGGTATACACAAGAAACAAGCTGTTTAGACTATATTATGTTCAAATTCCTCTCTGTCAGAAATGAACATCAAATCAAACATGTACTGCGTTTTCAAAATTGCTTATGCAAACTCAATTCAAAGCACATACTTACCTTGCTTCGGGAGTCTTCTTAAAGTAGAAAGTTTTCTAAAACGATCTGGCAAGAATTAAGAGCCTAGCAGCTCAAATGAATATTTGAGTCAAATGAAGTTTTCTCGGCGAACAGACGCCAAAAGTCAACATCTGCTGTGATTTTGGCCCGTCTGCGCACTGAAATCAAATGAAAGCATGTTTGCCATCATCAGTCATGCAATTTCTTAGGTTCCAAAATCTTAAAGTAGTTAGATGAGCTTGAGGGGTCGACAACATATCTTATATACATATATGTTACACAAGAAACAAGCTGTTTAGACTATATTATGTTCAAATTCCCTCTCTCGTCGCAAATGAACATCAAATCCAACATGTACTGCGTTTTCAAAATTGTGCTTATGCAAACTCAATTCAAAGCACATACTTACCTTGCTTCGGGAGTCTTCTTAAAGTAGAAAGTTTTCTAAAACGATCTGGCAAGAATTAAGAGCCTAGCAGCTCAAATGAATATTTGAGTCAAATGAAGTTTTCTCGGCGAACAGACGCCAAAAGTCACCATCTGCTGTGATTTTGGCCCGCCTGCGCACTGAAATCAAATGAAAGCATGTTTGCCATCATCAGTCATGCAATTTCTTAGGTTCCAAAATCTTAAAGTAGTTAGATAAGCTTGAGGGGTCGACAACATATCTTATATACATATATGTTACACAAGAAACAAGCTGTTTAGACTATATTATGTTCAAATTCCCTCTCTCGTCGCAAATGAACATCAAATCCAACATGTACTGCGTTTTCAAAATTGTGCTTATGCAAACTCAATTCAAAGCACATACTTACCTTGCTTCGGTAGTCTTCTTATAGTAGAAAGTTTTCTAAAACGATCTGGCAAGAATTAAGAGCCTAGCAGCTCAAATGAATATTTGAGTCAAATGAAGTTTTCTCGGCGAACAGACGCCTCCCGTCAACATCTGCTGTGTATTTTGCCCGTCTGCGCACTGAAATCAAATGAAAGCATGTTTGCCATCATCAGTCATGCAATTTCTTAGCTTCCAAAATCTTAAAGTAATTAGATGAGCTTGAGGGGTCGATAACATATCTTATATACATATATGTTACACAAGAAACAAGCTGTTTAGACTATATTATGTTCAAATTCTCTCTCTGTCGAAATGAACATCAAATCCAACATGTACTGCGTTTTTCAAAAAGTGCTTATGCAAACTCAATTCAAAGCACATACTTACCTTGCTTCGGAGTCTTCTTAAAGTAGTAGAAAGTTTTCTAAAACGATCTGGCAAGAATTAAGAGCCTAGCAGCTCAAATGAATATTTGAGTCAAATGAAGTTTTCTCGCGAACAGACGCCAAAAGTCAACATCTGCTGTGATTTTGGCCCGGCCAAGACTGAAATCAAATGAAAGCATGTTTGCCATCATCAGTCATGCAATTTCTTAGGTTCCAAAATCTTAAAGTAGTTAGATGAGCTTGAGGGGTCGACAACATATCTTATATACATATATGTTCCAAAAGAAACAAGCTGTTTAGACTATATTATGTTCAAATTCCCTCTCTCGTCGCGAATGAACATCAAATCCAACATGTACTGCGTTTTTCAAAAAGTGCTTATGCAAACTCAATTCAAAGCACTTACTTACTTTCTTCGAAGGTCTTCTTAAAGTAGAAAGTTTTCTAAAACGATCTGGCAAGAATTAAGAGCCTAGCAGCTCAAATGAATATTTGAGTCAAATGAAGTTTTCTCGGCGAACAGACGCCAAAAGTCACCATCTGCTGTGATTTTGGCCCGTCTGCGCACTGAAATCAAATGAAAGCATGTTTGCCATCATCAGTCATGCAATTTCTTAGGTTCCAAAATCTTAAAGTAGTTAGATAAGCTTGAGGGGTCGACAACATATCTTATATACATATATGTTACACAAGAAACAAGCTGTTTAGACTATATTATGTTCAAATTCCCTCTCTCGTCGCGAATGAACATCAAATCCAACATGTACTGCGTTTTCGAAATTGTGCTTATGCAAACTCAATTCAAAGCACATACTTACCTTTGCTTCGAGTCTTCTTAAAGTAGAAAGTTTTCTAACACGATCTGGCAAGAATTAAGAGCCTAGCAGCTCAAATGAATATTTGAGTCAAATGAAGTTTTCTCGCTGAATAGACGCCAAAAATCAACATCTGCTGTGATTTTGGCCCGTCTGTGAACTGAAATCAAATGAAAGAGTGTTTTGCCATCATCAGTCATGCAATTTCTTAGGTTCCAAAATCTTAAAGTAGTTAGATGAGCTTGAGGGGTCGACAACATATCTTATATACATATATGTTCCAAAAGAAACAAGCTGTTTAGACTATATTATGTTCAAATTCCCTCTCTCGTCATCGAATGAACATCAAATCCAACATGTACTACGTTTTCAAAATTGTGCTTATGGAAACTCAATTCAAAGCACATACTTACCTTTGCTTCGGGAGTCTTCTTAAAGTAGAAAGTTTTCTAAAAGCGATCTGGCAAGAATTAAGAGCCTAGCAGCTCAAATGAATATTTGAGTCAAATGAAGTTTTCTCGAACAGGCGCCAAAAGTCAACATCTGCTGTGATTTTGGCCCGTCTGACTGAAATCAAATGAAAGCATGTTTGCCATCATCAGTCATGCAATTTCTTAGGTTCCAAAATCTTAAAGTAGTTAGATGAGCGAGGGTCGACAACATATCTTATATACATATATATATAGGTATGTTCCACAAGAAACAAGCTGTTTAGACTATATTATGTTCAAATTCCCTCTCCTGTCGCGAATGAACATCAAATCAAACATGTACTGCGTTTTAAAAATTGTGCTTAAGCAAACTCAATTCAAAGCACTTACTTACCTTGCTTCGGGAGTCTTCTTAAAGTAGAAAGTTTTCTAAAACGATCTGGCAAGAATTAAGAGCCTAGCAGCTCAAATGAATATTTGAGTCAAATGAAGTTTTCTCGTGAAAGAGCCAAAGTCAACATCTGCTGTGATTTTGACCCGTCTGATCACTGAAATCAAATGAAAGCATGTTTGCCATCATCAGTCATGCAATTTCTTAGGTTCCAAAATCTTAAAGTAGTTAGATGAGCTTGAGGGGTCGACAACATATCTTATATACATATATATATAGGTATGTTCCAAAAGAAACAAGCTGTTTAGACTATATTATGTTCAAATTCCCTCTCGTGCATGAATGAACATCAAATCCAACATGTACTGCGTTTTCAAAAAGTGCTTATGCAAACTCAATTCAAAGCACTTACTTACTTTGCTTCGAAGGTCTTCTTAAAGTAGAAAGTTTTCTAAAACGATCTGGCAAGAATTAAGAGCCTAGCAGCTCAAATGAATATTTGAGTCAAATGCAGTTTTCTCGGCAAAAAGAAGCCAAAAGTCAACATCTGCTGTGATTTTGGCCCGTCTGCGCACTGAAATCAAATGAAAGCATGTTTGCCATCATCAGTCATGCAATTTCTTAGGTTCCAAAATCTTAAAGTAGTTAGATGAGCTTGAGGGGTCGACAACATATCTTATATACATATATATATAGGTATGTTCCAAAAGAAACAAGCTGTTTAGACTATATTATGTTCAAATTCCCTCTCTCATCGCGAATGAACATCAAATCCAACATGTACTGCGTTTTAAAAATTGTGCTTATGCAAACTCAATTCAAAGCACATACTTACCTTGCTTAGAGTCTTCTTAAAGTAGAAAGTTTTCTAAACGATCTGGCAAGAATTAAGAGCCTAGCAGCTCAAATGAATATTTGAGTCAAATGAAGTTTTCTCGCGAACAGACGCCAAAAGTCACCATCGGCTGTGATTTTGGCCCGTCTGCACACTGAAATCAAATGAAAGCATGTTTGCCATCATCAGTCATGCAATTTCTTAGGTTCCAAACTCTTAAAGTAGTTAGATGAGCTTGAGGGGTCGACAACATATCTTATATACATATATTATGTTCCACAAGAAACAAGCTGTTTAGACTATATTATGTTCAAATTCCCTCTCTCGTCGTGAATGAACATCAAATCCAACATGTACTTTTAGTTTTCAAAAAAGTGCTTATGCAAACTCAATTCAAAGCACATACTTACCTTGCTTCAGGAGTCTTCTTAAAGTAGAAAGTTTTCTAAAACGATCTGGCAAGAATTAAGAGCCTAGCAGCTCAAATGAATATTTGAGTCAAATGAAGTTGTCTCGGAACAGGCGCCAAAAGTCAACATCTGCTGTGATTTTGGCCCGTCTGCTCATACTGAAATCAAATGAAAGCATGTTTGCCATCATCAGTCATGCAATTTCTTAGGTTCCAAAATCTTAAGGTAGTTAGATGAGCTTGAGGGTCGACAACATATCTTATATACATATATATGGTATGTTCCAAAAGAAACAAGCTGTTTAGACTATATTATGTTCAAATTCCCTCTCTCGTCGTGAATGAACATCAAATCCAACATGTACTGCGTTTTCAAAATTGTGCTTATGCAAACTCAATTCAAAGCACTTACTTACTTTGCTTGAGTCTTCTTAAAGTAGAAAGTTTTCTAAAAGCGATCTGGCAAAATTAAGAGCCTAGCAGCTCAAATGAATATTTGAGTCAAATGAAGTTTTCTCGTGAACAGGCGCCAAAAGTCAACATCTGCTGTGATTTGGCCCGTCTCGACTGAAATCAAATGAAAGCATGTTTGCCATCATCAGTCATGCAATTTCTTAGGTTCCAAAATCTTAAAGTAGTTAGATGAGCTTGAGGGTCGACAACATATCTTATATACATATATATATAGGTATGTTCCAAAAGAAACAAGCTGTTTAGACTATATTATGTTCAAATTCCTCTCGCAAATGAATGAACATCAAATCCAACATGTACTGCGTTTTCAAAAAGTGCTTATGCAAACTCAATTCAAAGCACATACTTACCTTGCTTTGGAGTCTTCTTAAAGTAGAAAGTTTTCTAAAAACGATCTGGCAAGAATTAAGAGCCTAGCAGCTCAAATGAATATTTGAGTCAAATGAAGTTTTCGGCGAACAGACGCCAAAAGTCAACATCTGCTGTGATTTTGGCCGTCTCTTGCACTGAAATCAAATGAAAGCATGTTTGCCATCATCAGTCATGCAATTTCTTAGGTTCCAAAATCTTAAAGTAGTTAGATGAGCTTGAGGGGTCGACAACATATCTTATATACATATATATAGGTATGTTCCAAAAGAAACAAGCTGTTTAGACTATATTATGTTCAAATTCCCTCTCTCGTCGCGAATGAACATCAAATCCAACATGTACTGCGTTTTCAAAAAAGTGCTTATACAAACTCAATTCAAAGCACATACTTACCTTGCTTCGGGAGTCTTCTTAAAGTAGAAAGTTTTCTAAAACGATCTGGCAAGAATTAAGAGCCTAGCAGCTCAAATGAATATTTGAGTCAAATGAAATTTTCTCGGCGAACAGACGCCAAAAGTCACCATCTGCTGTGATTTTGGCCCGTCTGCGCACTGAAATCAAATGAAAGCATGTTTGCCATCATCAGTCATGCAATTTCTTAGGTTCCAAAATCTTAAAGTAGTTAGATGAGCTTGAGGGGTCGACAACATATCTTATATACATATATATATAGGTATGTTCCAAAAGAAACAAGCTGTTTAGACTATATTATGTTCAAATTCCCTCTCTCGTCGCGAATGAACATCAAATCCAACATGTACTGCGTTTTCAAAAAAGTGCTTATGCAAACTCAATTCAAAGCACATACTTACCTTGCTTCGGGAGTCTTCTTAAAGTAGAAAGTTTTCTAAAACGATCTGGCAAGAATTAAGAGCCTAGCAGCTCAAATGAATATTTGAGTCAAATGAAGTTTTCTCGGCGAACAGACGCCAAAAATCAACATCTGCTGTGATTTTGGCCCGTCTGCGCACTGAAATCAAATGAAAGCATGTTTGCCATCATCAGTCATGCAATTTCTTAGGTTCCAAAATCTTAAAGTAGTTAGATGAGCTTGAGGGGTCGACAACATATCTTATATACATATATATATAGGTATGTTCCAAAAGAAACAAGCTGTTTAGACTATATTATGTTCAAATTCCCTCTCTCATCGCGAATGAACATCAAATCCAACATGTACTGCGTTTTCAAAAAAGTGCTTATGCAAACTCAATTCAAAGCACATACTTACCTTGCTTCGGGAGTCTTCTTAAAGTAGAAAGTTTTCTAAAACGATCTGGCAAGAATTAAGAGCCTAGCAGCTCAAATGAATATTTGAGTCAAATGAAGTTTTCTCGTGAACAGGCGCCAAAAATCAACAACTTCTGTGATTTTGGCCCGTCTGCATACTGAAATCAAATGAAAGCATGTTTGCCATCATCAGTCATGCAATTTCTTAGGTTCCAAAATCTTAAAGTAGTTAGATGAGCTTGAGGGTCGACAACATATCTTATATACATATATATAGTTCCACAAGAAACAAGCTGTTTAGACTATATTATGTTCAAATTCCCTCTCTCGTCATGAATGAACATCAAATCCAACATGTACTGCGTTTTCAAAAAGTGCTTATGCAAACTCAATTCAAAGCACATACTTACCTTGCTTCGAGTCTTCTTAAAGTAGAAAGTTTTCTAAAAGCGATCTGGCAAGAATTAAGAGCCTAGCAGCTCAAATGAATATTTGAGTCAAATGAAGTTTTCTCGGCGAACAGGCCAAAGTCAACATCTGCTGTGATTTTGGCCGTCTCTTACTGAAATCAAATGAAAGCATGTTTGCCATCATCAGTCATGCAATTTCTTAGGTTCCAAAATCTTAAAGTAGTTAGATGAGCTTGAGGGGTCGACAACATATCTTATATACATATATATATAGGTATGTTCCAAAAGAAACAAGCTGTTTAGACTATATTATGTTCAAATTCCCTCTCTCGTCGCGAATGAACATCAAATCCAACATGTACTGCGTTTTCAAAAAAGTGCTTATGCAAACTCAATTCAAAGCACATACTTACCTTGCTTCGGGAGTCTTCTTAAAGTAGAAAGTTTTCTAAAACGATCTGGCAAGAATTAAGAGCCTAGCAGCTCAAATGAATATTTGAGTCAAATGCAGTTTCTCGTGAACAGGCCAAAAGTCAACATCTGCTGTGATTTTGGCCCGTCTGCACTGAAATCAAATGATAGCATGTTTGCCATCATCAGTCATGCAATTTCTTAGCTTCCAAAATCTTAAAGTAGTTAGATGAGCTTGAGGGTCGACAACATATCTTATATACATATATGTTCCAAAAGAAACAAGCTGTTTAGACTATATTATGTTCAAATTCCCTCTCTTGTCGCGAATGAAAATCAAATCCAACATGTACTGCGTTTTTAAAAAAGTGCTTATGCAAACTCAATTCAAAGCACATACTTACCTTGCTTCGGGAGTCTTCTTAAAGTAGAAAGTTTTCTAAAACGATCTGGCAAGAATTAAGAGCCTAGCAGCTCAAATGAATATTTGAGTCAAATGAAGTTTTCTCGGCGAACAGGCGTAAAAATCAACATCTGCTGTGATTTTGGCCCGTCTCTTACTGAAATCAAATGAAAGCATGTTTGCCATCATCAGTCATGCAATTTCTTAGGTTCCAAAATCTTAAAGTAGTTAGATGAGCTTGAGGGGTCGACAACATATCTTATATACATATATGTTCCACAAGAAACAAGCTGTTTAGACTATATTATGTTCAAATTCCCTCTCTCGTCGCGAATGAACATCAAATCCAACATGTACTGCGTTTTCAAAAAGTGCTTATGCAAACTCAATTCAAAGCACATACTTACTTTGCTTCGAAGGTCTTCTTAAAGTAGAAAGTTTTCTAAAACGATCTGGCAAGAATTAAGAGCCTAGCAGCTCAAATGAATATTTGAGTCAAATGAAGTTTTCTCGGCGAACAGGCGTAAAAAGTCAACATCTGCTGTGATTTTGGCCCGTCTCTTACTGAAATCAAATGAAAGCATGTTTGCCATCATCAGACAAGCAATTTCTTGGGTTCCAAAATCTTAAAGTAGTTAGATGAGCTTGAGTGGTTGACAACATATCTTATATACATATATGTTCCACAAGAAACAAGCTGTTTAGACTATATTATGTTCAAATGTCCTCTCTCGTCATGAATGAACATCAAATCCAACATGTACTGCGTTTTCAAAAATTGTGCTTATGCAAACTCAATTCAAAGCACTTACTTACTTTGCTTCGAAGGTCTTCTTAAAGTAGAAAGTTTTCTAAAACGATCTGGCAAGAATTAAGAGCCTAGCAGCTCAAATGAATATTTGAGTCAAATGAAGTTTTCTCGGCGAAAAGACGCCAAAAGTCAACATCTGCTGTGATTTTGGCCCGTCTGCGCACTGAAATCAAATGAAAGCATGTTTGCCATCATCAGTCATGCAATTTCTTAGGTTCCAAAATCTTAAAGTAGTTAGATGAGCTTGAGGGGTCGACAACATATCTTATATACATATATGTTCCACAAGAAACAAGCTGTTTAGACTATATTATGTTCAAATTCCCTCTCTCGTCACGAATGAACATCAAATCCAACATGTACTGCGTTTTCAAAAAAGTGCTTATGCAAACTCAATTCAAAGCACATACTTACCTTGCTTCGTGAGTCTTCTTAAAGTAGAAAGTTTTCTAAAACGATCTGGCAAGAATTAAGAGCCTAGCAGCTCAAATGAATATTTGAGTCAAATGAAGTTTTCTCGGCGAATAGGCGCCAAAATCAACATCTGCTGTGATTTTGGCCCGTCCTTACTGAAATCAAATGAAAGCATGTTTGCCATCATCAGTCATGCAATTTCTTAGGTTCCAAAATCTTAAAGTAGTTAGATGAGCTTGAGGGTCGACAACATATCTTATATACATATATATATAGGTATGTTCCAAAAAACAAGCTGTTTAGACTATATTATGTTCAAATTCCCTCTCTCAAATGAATGAACATCAAATCCAACATGTACTGCGTTTTCAAAATTGTGCTTATGCAAACTCAATTCAAAGCACATACTTACCTTGCTTGAGTCTTCTTAAAGTAGAAAGTTTTCTAAAACGATCTGGCAAGAATTAAGAGCCTAGCAGCTCAAATGAATATTTGAGTCAAATGAAGTTTTCTCGTGAACAGGCGTAAAAGTCACCATCTGCTGTGATTTTGGCCCGTCTGCTTACTGAAATCAAATGAAAGCATGTTTGCCATCATCAGTCATGCAATTTCTTAGGTTCCAAAATCTTAAGGTAGTTAGATGAGCTTGAGGGGTCGACAACATATCTTATATACATATATATATAGGTATGTTCCAAAAGAAACAAGCTGTTTAGACTATATTATGTTCAAATTCCCTCTCTCATCGCGAATGAACATCAAATCCAACATGTACTGCGTTTTCAAAATTGTGTTTATGCAAACTCAATTCAAAGCACATACTTACCTTGCCAGGAGTCTTCTTAAAGTAGAAAGTTTTCTAAAACGATCTGGCAAGAATTAAGAGCCTAGCAGCTCAAATGAATATTTGAGTCAAATGAAATTTTCTCGGCGAACAGACGCCAAAAGTCACCATCTGCTGTGATTTTGGCCCGTCTGCACACTGAAATCAAATGAAAGCATGTTTGCCATCATCAGTCATGCAATTTCTTAGGTTCCAAAATCTTAAAGTAGTTAGATGAGCTTGAGGGGTCGACAACATATCTTATATACATATATGTTCCACAAGAAACAAGCTGTTTAGACTATATTATGTTCAAATTCCTCTCTAAATGCGAATGAACATCAAATCCAACATGTACTGCGTTTTCAAAATTGTGCTTATGCAAACTCAATTCAAAGCACATACTTACCTTGCTTATGGAGTATTCTTGATGTAGAATGTTTTCTAAATAGATCTGGCAAGAATTAAGAGCCTAGCAGCTCAAATGAATATTTGAGTCAAATGAAGTTTTCTCGGCGAACAGGCGCCAAAATCAACATCTGCTGTGATTTTGGCCCGTCTGCACTGAAATCAAATGAAAGCATGTTTGCCATCATCAGTCATGCAATTTCTTAGGTTCCAAAATCTTAAAGTAGTTAGATGAGCTTGAGGGTCGACAACATATCTTATATACATATATATATAGGTATGTTCCAAAAGAAACAAGCTGTTTAGACTATATTATGTTCAAATTCTCTCTCTCGTCGCGAAAGAACATCAAATCCAACATGTACTGCGTTTTCAAAAAAATGCTTATGCAAACTCAATTCAAAGCACATACTTACCTTGCTTGGGAGTCTTCTTAAAGTAGAAAGTTTTCTAAAAGCGATCTGGCAAGAATTAAGAGCCTAGCAGCTCAAATGAATATTTGAGTCAAATGAAGTTTTCTCGGCGAACAGGCGTAAAAGTCAACATCTGCTGTGATTTTGGCCCGTCTCGCACTGAAATCAAATGAAAGCATGTTTGCCATCATCAGTCATGCAATTTCTTGGGTTCCAAAATCTTAAAGTAGTTAGATGAGCTTGAGGGATCGACAACATATCTTATATACCTATATATATAGGTATGTTCCAAAAGAAACAAGCTGTTTAGACTATATTATGTTCAAATTCCCTCTCGTCAGCGAATGAACATCAAATCCAACATGTACTGCGTTTTCAAAAAGTGCTTATGCAAACTCAATTCAAAGCACATACTTACCTTGCTTGAGTCTTCTTAAAGTAGAAAGTTTTCTAAAACGATCTGGCAAGAATTAAGAGCCTAGCAGCTCAAATGAATATTTGAGTCAAATGAAGTTTTCTCGGCGAACAGACGCCAAAAGTCAACATCTGCTGTGATTTTGGCCCGTCTGCTCACTGAAATCAAATGAAAGCATGTTTGCCATCATCAGTCATGCAATTTCTTAGGTTCCAAAATCTTAAAGTAGTTAGATGAGCTTGAGGGGTCGACAACATATCTTATATACATATATATATAGGTATGTTCCAAAAGAAACAAGCTGTTTAGACTATATTATGTTCAAATTCCTTCTCTCGTCGCGAATGAACATCAAATCCAACATGTACTGCGTTTTCAAAAGTGCTTATGCAAACTCAATTCAAAGCACATACTTACCTTGCTGGGGAGTCTTCTTAAAGTAGAAAGTTTTCTAAAGCGATCTGGCAAGAATTAAGAGCCTAGCAGCTCAAATGAATATTTGAGTCAAATGAAGTTTTCTCGTGAAAAAGGCCAAAAGTCAACATCTGCTGTGATTTTGGCCCGTCTCTTACTGAAATCAAATGAAAGCATGTTTGCCATCATCAGTCATGCAATTTCTTAGGTTCCAAAATCTTAAAGTAGTTAGATGAGCTTGAGGGTCGACAACATATCTTATATACATATATATATGGGTATGTTCCAAAAAACAAGCTGTTTAGACTATATTATGTTCAAATTCCTCTCTCGTCATGAATGAACATCAAATCCAACATGTACTGCGTTTTCAAAAAGTGCTTATGCAAACTCAATTCAAAGCACATACTTACCTTGCTTGAGAGTCTTCTTAAAGTAGAAAGTTTTCTAAAACGATCTGGCAGAATTAAGAGCCTAGCAGCTCAAATGAATATTTGAGTCAAATGCAGTTTTCTCGGCGAACAGGCGCCAAAGTCAACATCTGCTGTGATTTTGGCCCGTCTGCTTACTGAAATCAAATGAAAGCATGTTTGCCATCATCAGTCATGCAATTTCTTAGGTTCCAAAATCTTAAAGTAGTTAGATGAGCTTGAGGTCGACAACATATCTTATATACATATATATATAGGTATGTTCCAAAAGAAACAAGCTGTTTAGACTATATTATGTTCAAATTCCTCTCTCGTCGCGAATGAACATCAAATCCAACATGTACTGCGTTTTCAAAAAGTGCTTATGCAAACTCAATTCAAAGCACATACTTACCTTGCTTGAGTCTTCTTAAAGTAGAAAGTTTTCTAAAACGATCTGGCAGAATTAAGAGCCTAGCAGCTCAAATGAATATTTGAGTCAAATGAAGTTTTCTCGTGAACAGGCGCCAAAAGTCAACATCTGCTGTGATTTTGGCCCGTCTGCACTGAAATCAAATGAAAGCATGTTTGCCATCATCAGTCATCCAATTTCTTAGGTTCCAAAATCTTAAAGTAGTTAGATGAGCTTGAGGGTCGACAACATATCTTATATACATATATATATAGGTATGTTCCAAAAAACAAGCTGTTTAGACTATATTATGTTCAAATTCCCTCTCTAAATCGCGAATGAACATCAAATCCAACATGTACTGCGTTTTCAAAATTGTGCTTATGCAAACTCAATTCAAAGCACATACTTACCTTGCTTGAGAGTCTTCTTAAAGTAGAAAGTTTTCTAAAACGATCTGGCAAAATTAAGAGCCTAGCAGCTCAAATGAATATTTGAGTCAAATGAAGTTTCTCGGCGAACAGGCCAAAAGTCAACATCTGCTGTGATTTTGGCCCGTCTCTTACACTGAAATCAAATGAAAGCATGTTTGCCATCATCAGTCATGCAATTTCTTAGGTTCCAAAATCTTAAAGTAGTTAGATGAGCTTGAGGGTCGACAACATATCTTATATACATATATATATAGGTATGTTCCAAAAGAAACAAGCTGTTTAGACTATATTATGTTCAAATTCCCTCTCTCGTCATGAATGAACATCAAATCCAACATGTACTGCGTTTTCAAAAAGTGCTTATGCAAACTCAATTCAAAGCACATACTTACCTTGCTTGAGAGTCTTCTTAAAGTAGAAAGTTTTCTAAAACGATCTGGCAAGAATTAAGAGCCTAGCAGCTCAAATGAATATTTGAGTCAAATGAAGTTTTCTCGGCGAACAGGCGCAAAAGTCAACATCTGCTGTGATTTTGGCCCGTCTCTTTACTGAAATCAAATGAAAGCATGTTTGCCATCATCAGTCATGCAATTTCTTAGGTTCCAAAATCTTAAAGTAGTTAGATGAGCTTGAGGGTCGACAACATATCTTATATACATATATGGTATGTTCCACAAGAAACAAGCTGTTTAGACTATATTATGTTCAAATTCCTCTCTCAAATGCATGAATGAACATCAAATCCAACATGTACTGCGTTTTCAAAATTGTGCTTATGCAAACTCAATTCAAAAGCACATACTTACCTTGCTTGAGGAGTCTTCTTAAAGTAGAAAGTTTTCTAAAACGATCTGGCAAGAATTAAGAGCCTAGCAGCTCAAATGAATATTTGAGTCAAATGAAGTTTTCTCGGCGAACAGGCGCCAAAGTCACCATCTGCTGTGATTTTGGCCCGTCTGCGCACTGAAATCAAATGAAAGCATGTTTGCCATCATCAGTCATGCAATTTCTTAGGTTCCAAAATCTTAAAGTAGTTAGATAAGCTTGAGGGGTCGACAACATATCTTATATACATATATATATAGGTATGTTCCAAAAGAAACAAGCTGTTTAGACTATATTATGTTCAAATTCCCTCTCTCGTCGCGAATGAACATCAAATCCAACATGTACTGCGTTTTCAAAATTGTGCTTATGCAAACTCAATTCAAAGCACATACTTACCTTGCTTATGGAGTCTTCTTAAAGTAGAAAGTTTTCTAAAACGATCTGGCAAGAATTAAGAGCCTAGCAGCTCAAATGAATATTTGAGTCAAATGAAGTTTTCTCGGCGAACAGACGCCAAAAGTCAACATCTGCTGTGATTTTGGCCCGTCTCTGCACTGAAATCAAATGAAAGCCTGTTTGCCATCATCAGTCATGCAATTTCTTAGGTTCCAAAATCTTAAAGTAGTTAGATGAGCTTGAGGGTCGACAACATATCTTATATACATATATATATAGGTATGTTCCAAAAGAAACAAGCTGTTTAGACTATATTATGTTCAAATTCCCTCTCTCGTGGCGAATGAACATCAAATCCAACATGTACTGCGTTTTCAAAAAAGTGCTTATGCAAACTCAATTCAAAGCACATACTTACCTTGCTTCGGGAGTCTTCTTAAAGTAGAAAGTTTTCTAAAACGATCTGGCAAAATTAAGAGCCTAGCAGCTCAAATGAATATTTGAGTCAAATGAAGTTTTTCTCGTGACAGGCGTAAAGTCAACATCTGCTGTGATTTTGGCCCGTCTGCGCACTGAAATCAAATGAAAGCATGTTTGCCATCATCAGTCATGCAATTTCTTAGGTTCCAAAATCTTAAAGTAGTTAGATGAGCTTGAGGGTCGACAACATATCTTATATACATATATATATAGGTATGTTCCAAAACAAGCTGTTTAGACTATATTATGTTCAAATTCCCTCTCGTCATGAATGAACATCAAATCCAACATGTACTGCGTTTTCAAAAAAGTGCTTATGCAAACTCAATTCAAAGCACATACTTACCTTGCTTCGTGAGTCTTCTTAAAGTAGAAAGTTTTCTAAAACGATCTGGCAAGAATTAAGAGCCTAGCAGCTCAAATGAATATTTGAGTCATATGAAGTTTCTCGGCGAACAAAGACCAAAAGTCAACATCTGCTGTGATTTTGGCCCGTCTGCGCACTGAAATCAAATGAAAGCATGTTTGCCATCATCAGTCATGCAATTTCTTAGGTTCCAAAATCTTAAAGTAGTTAGATGAGCTTGAGGGGTCGACAACATATCTTATATACATATATATATAGGTATGTTCAAAAAGAAACAAGCTGTTTAGACTATATTATGTTCAAATTCCCTCTCTCGTCGCGAATGAACATCAAATCCAACATGTACTGCGTTTTCAAAATTGTGCTTATGCAAACTCAATTCAAAGCACATACTTACCTTGCTTCGGGAGTCTTCTTAAAGTAGAAAGTTTTCTAAAACGATCTGGCAAGAATTAAGAGCCTAGCAGCTCAAATGAATATTTGAGTCAAATGAAGTTTTCTCGTGAACAGGCGTAAAAATCAACATCTGCTGTGATTTTGGCCCGTCTGCTTACTGAAATCAAATGAAAGCATGTTTGCCATCATCAGTCATGCAATTTCTTAGGTTCCAAAATCTTAAAGTAGTTAGATGAGCTTGAGGGTCGACAACATATCTTATATACATATATATGGTATGTTCCAAAAGAAACAAGCTGTTTAGACTATATTATGTTCAAATTCCTCTCTCGTCGGCGAATGAACATCAAATCCAACATGTACTGCGTTTTCAAAAAGTGCTTATGCAAACTCAATTCAAAGCACATACTTACCTTGCTTAGGAGTCTTCTTAAAGAAAGAAGTTTTCTAAAACGATCTGGCAAGAATTAAGAGCCTAGCAGCTCAAATGAATATTTGAGTCAAATGAAGTTTTCTCGGCGAACAGACGCCAAAAGTCAACATCTGCTGTGATTTTGGCCCGTCTGTGCACTGAAATCAAATGAAAGCATGTTTGCCATCATCAGTCATGCAATTTCTTGGGTTCCAAAATCTTAAAGTAGTTAGATGAGCTTAAGGGTCGACAACATATCTTATATACATATATATATAGGTATGTTCCAAAAGAAACAAGCTGTTTAGACTATATTATGTTCAAATTCCCTCTCTCGTCGCGAATGAACATCAAATCCAACATGTACTGCGTTTTCAAAATTGTGCTTATGCAAACTCAATTCAAAGCACATACTTACCTTGCTTCGGGAGTCTTCTTAAAGTAGAAAGTTTTCTAAAACGATCTGGCAAGAATTAAGAGCCTAGCAGCTCAAATGAATATTTGAGTCAAATGAAGTTTTCTCGGCGAACAGACGCCAAAAGTCACCATCTGCTGTGATTTTGGCCCGTCTGCGCACTGAAATCAAATGAAAGCATGTTTGCCATCATCAGTCATGCAATTTCTTAGGTTCCAAAATCTTAAAGTAGTTAGATGAGCTTGAGGGGTCGACAACATATCTTATATACATATATATATAGGTATCCACAAAAGAAACAAGCTGTTTAGACTATATTATGTTCAAATTCCCTCTCTCGTCGCGAATGAACATCAAATCCAACATGTACTGCGTTTTCAAAAAAGTGCTTATGCAAACTCAATTCAAAGCACATACTTACCTTGCTAATGGAGTCTTCTTAAAGTACAAATTTTTCTAAAACGATCTGGCAAGAATTAAGAGCCTAGCAGCTCAAATGAATATTTGAGTCAAATGAAGTTTCTCGGCGAAAAGCGCCAAAAGTCAACATCTGCTGTGATTTTGGCCCGTCTGCACTGAAATCAAATGAAAGCATGTTTGCCATCATCAGTCATGCAATTTCTTAGGTTCCAAAATCTTAAAGTAGTTAGATGAGCTTGAGGGGTCGACAACATATCTTATATACATATATATATAGGTATGTTCCAAAAGAAACAAGCTGTTTAGACTATATTATGTTCAAATTCCCTCTCTCGTCACGAATGAACATCAAATCCAACATGTACTGCGTTTTCAAAATTGTGCTTATGCAAACTCAATTCAAAGCACATACTTACCTTGCTTCGGGAGTCTTCTTAAAGTAGAAAGTTTTCTAAAACGATCTGGCAAGAATTAAGAGCCTAGCAGCTCAAATGAATATTTGAGTCAAATGAAATTTTCTCGGCGAACAGACGCCAAAAGTCACCATCTGCTGTGATTTTGGCCCGTCTGTGCACTGAAATCAAATGAAAGCATGTTTGCCATCATCAGTCATGCAATTTCTTAGGTTCCAAAATCTTAAAGTAGTTAGATGAGCTTGAGGTCGACAACATATCTTATATACATATATATAGGTATGTTCACAAGAAACAAGCTGTTTAGACTATATTATGTTCAAGTTCCCTCTCTCGTCGGGAATGAACATCAAATCCAACATGTACTGCGTTTTCAAAAAAGTGCTTATGCAAACTCAATTCAAAGCACATACTTACCTTGCTTCGGGAGTCTTCTTAAAGTAGAAAGTTTTCTAAAACGATCTGGCAAGAATTAAGAGCCTAGCAGCTCAAATGAATATTTGAGTCAAATGAGATTTTCTCGGCGAACAGGCGCCAAAGTCAACATCTGCTGTGATTTTGGCCCGTCTGCTTACTGAAATCAAATGAAAGCATGTTTGCCATCATCAGTCATGCAATTTCTTAGGTTCCAAAATCTTAAAGTAGTTAGATGAGCTTGAGGGTCGACAACATAACTTATATACATATGTATATAGGTATGTTCCAAAAGAAACAAGCTGTTTAGACTATATTATGTTCAAATTCCCTCTCTCGTCATTAATGAACATCAAATCCAACATGTACTGCGTTTTCAAAAAATGCTTATGCAAACTCAATTCAAAGCACATACTTACCTTGCTTATGGAGTCTTCTTAAAGTAGAAAGTTTTCTAAAACGATCTGGCAAGAATTAAGAGCCTAGCAGCTCAAATGAATATTTGAGTCAAATGAAGTTTTCTCGGCGAACAGACGCCAAAAGTCACCATCTGCTGTGATTTTGGCCCGTCTGCGCACTGAAATCAAATGAAAGCATGTTTGCCATCATCAGTCATGCAATTTCTTAGGTTCCAAAATCTTAAAGTAGTTAGATAAGCTTGAGGGGTCGACAACATATCTTATATACATATATGTTACACAAGAAACAAGCTGTTTAGACTATATTATGTTCAAATTCCCTCTCTCGTCGCGAATGAACATCAAATCCAACATGTACTGCGTTTTCAAAAAAGTGCTTATGCAAACTCAATTCAAAGCACATACTTACCTTGCTTATGGAGTCTTCTTAAAGTAGAAAGTTTTCTAAAACGATCTGGCAAGAATTAAGAGCCTAGCAGCTCAAATGAATATTTGAGTCAAATGAAGTTTTCTCGGCGAACAGACGCCAAAAGTCAACATCTGCTGTGATTTTGGCCCGTCTGCGCACTGAAATCAAATGAAAGCATGTTTGCCATCATCAGTCATGCAATTTCTTAGGTTCCAAAATCTTAAAGTAGTTAGATGAGCTTGAGGGGTCGACAACATATCTTATATACATATATATATAGGTATGTTCCAAAAGAAACAAGCTGTTTAGACTATATTATGTTCAAATTCCCTCTCTCATCGCGAATGAACATCAAATCCAACATGTACTGCGTTTTCAAAATTGTGCTTATGCAAACTCAATTCAAAGCACATACTTACCTTGCTTCGGAGTCTTCTTAAAGTAGAAAGTTTTCTAAAACGATCTGGCAAGAATTAAGAGCCTAGCAGCTCAAATGAATATTTGAGTCAAATGAAGTTTTCTCGTGAACAGGCGCCAAAAAGTCAACATCTGCTGTGATTTTGGCCCGTCTGCTACTGAAATCAAATGAAAGCATGTTTGCCATCATCAGTCATGCAATTTCTTAGGTTCCAAAATCTTAAAGTAGTTAGATGAGCTTGAGGGGTCGACAACATATCTTATATACATATATGTTCAAAAGAAACAAGCTGTTTAGACTATATTATGTTCAAATTCACTCTCTAAATCATGAATGAACATCAAATCCAACATGTACTGCGTTTTCAAAAAGTGCTTATGCAAACTCAATTCAAAGCACATACTTACCTTGCTTGAGGAGTCTTCTTAAAGTAGAAAGTTTTCTAAAGCGATCTGGCAAATTAAGAGCCTAGCAGCTCAAATGAATATTTGAGTCAAATGAAGTTTTCTCGGCGAACAGGCGCCAAAGTCAACATCTGCTGTGATTTTGGCCCGTCTGCACTGAAATCAAATGAAAGCATGTTTGCCATCATCAGTCATGCAATTTCTTAGGCTCCAAAATCTTAAAGTAGTTAGATGAGCTTGAGGGTCGACAACATATCTTATATACATATATATATATGTTCCAAAAGAAACAAGCTGTTTAGACTATATTATGTTCAAATTCCTCTCTCGTCATGAATGAACATCAAATCCAACATGTACTGCGTTTTTCAAAAAGTGCTTATGCAAACTCAATTCAAAACACATACTTACCTTGCTTAGGGAGTCTTCTTAAAGTAGAAAGTGTTCTAAAACGATCTGGCAAGAATTAAGAGCCTAGCAGCTCAAATGAATATTTGAGTCAAATGAAGTTTTCTCGACGAACAGACGCCAAAAGTCAACATCTGCTGTGATTTTGGCCCGTCTGCACTGAAATCAAATGAAAGCATGTTTGCCATCATCAGTCATGCAATTTCTTAGGTTCCAAAATCTTAAAGTAGTTAGATGAGCTTGAGGGTCGACAACATATCTTATATACATATATATTGTTCCAAAAGAAACAAGCTGTTTAGACTATATTATGTTCAAATTCCCTCTCTCGTCAGCGAATGAACATCAAATCCAACATGTACTGCGTTTTTCAAAAATGTGCTTATGCAAACTCAATTCAAAGCACATACTTACCTTGCTTGGAGTCTTCTTAAAGTAGAAAGTTTTCTAAAACGATCTGGCAAGAATTAAGAGCCTGGCAGCTCAAATGAATATTTGAGTCAAATGAAGTTTTCTCGGCGAACAGGCGCCAAAAGTCAACATCTGCTGTGATTTTGGCCCGTCTCTTACTGAAATCAAATGAAAGCATGTTTGCCATCATCAGTCATGCAATTTCTTAGGTTCCAAAATCTTAAAGTAGTTAGATGAGCTTGAGGGTCGACAACATATCTTATATACATATATATATAGGTATGTTCCAAAAGAAACAAGCTGTTTAGACTATATTATGTTCAAATTCCCTCTCTCAAATGGCGAATGAACATCAAATCCAACATGTACTGCGTTTTCAAAAAAGTGCTTATGCAAACTCAATTCAAAGCACATACTTACCTTGCTTGAGAGTCTTCTTAAAGTAGAAAGTTTTCTAAAACGATCTGGCAGAATTAAGAGCCTAGCAGCTCAAATGAATATTTGAGTCAAATGAAGTTTTCTCGGCGAACAGGCGTAAAAGTCAACATCTGCTGTGATTTTGGCCCGTCTGCGCACTGAAATCAAATGAAAGCATGTTTGCCATCATCAGTCATGCAATTTCTTAGGTTCCAAAATCTTAAAGTAGTTAGATGAGCTTGAGGGTCGACAACATATCTTATATACATATATATAGGTATGTTCCAAAAAACAAGCTGTTTAGACTATATTATGTTCAAATTCCTCTCTAAATGCGAATGAACATCAAATCCAACATGTACTGCGTTTTCAAAATTGTGCTTATGCAAACTCAATTCAAAGCACATACTTACCTTGCTTAGAGTCTTCTTAAAGTAGAAAGTTTTCTAAAACGATCTGGCAAGAATTAAGAGCCTAGCAGCTCAAATGAATATTTGAGTCAAATGAAGTTTTCTCGTGAACAGGCGTAAAGTCAACATCTGCTGTGATTTTGGCCCGTCTCTTACTGAAATCAAATGAAAGACTGTTTGCCATCATCAGTCATGCAATTTCTTAGGTTCCAAAATCTTAAAGTAGTTAGATGAGCTTGAGGTCGACAACATATCTTATATACATATATATAGGTATGTTCCAAGAAACAAGCTGTTTAGACTATATTATGTTCAAATTCCTCTCTCGTCATGAATGAACATCAAATCCAACATGTACTGCGTTTTCAAAAAGTGCTTATGCAAACTCAATTCAAAGCACATACTTACCTTGCTTGAGAGTCTTCTTAAAGTAGAAAGTTTTCTAAAGCGATCTGGCAAATTAAGAGCCTAGCAGCTCAAATGAATATTTGAGTCAAATGAAGTTTTCTCGGCGAACAAAGACCAAAAGTCAACATCTGCTGTGATTTTGGCCCGTCTGCGCACTGAAATCAAATGAAAGCATGTTTGCCATCATCAGTCATGCAATTTCTTAGGTTCCAAAATCTTAAAGTAGTTAGATGAGCTTGAGGGTCGACAACATATCTTATATACATATATATATAGGTATGTTCCAAAGAAACAAGCTGTTTAGACTATATTATGTTCAAATTCCTCTCTCGTCAGCGAATGAACATCAAATCCAACATGTACTGCGTTTTCAAAATTGTGCTTATGCAAACTCAATTCAAAAGCACATACTTACCTTGCTGGAGTCTTCTTAAAGTAGAAAGTTTTCTAAAACGATCTGGCAAGAATTAAGAGCCTAGCAGCTCAAATGAATATTTGAGTCAAATGAAGTTTTCTCGTGAACAGGCCAAAAGTCAACATCTGCTGTGATTTTGGCCCGTCTGCGCACTGAAATCAAATGAAAGCATGTTTGCCATCATCAGTCATGCAATTTCTTAGGTTCCAAAATCTTAAAGTAGTTAGATGAGCTTGAGGGTCGACAACATATCTTATATACATATATATAGGTATGTTCCAAAAAACAAGCTGTTTAGACTATATTATGTTCAAATTCCCTCTAAATGCGAATGAACATCAAATCCAACATGTACTCGTTTTCAAAATTGTGCTTATGCAAACTCAATTCAAAGCACATACTTACCTTGCTTGGAGTCTTCTTAAAGTAGAAAGTTTTTCTAAAACGATCTGGCAGAAATTAAGAGCCTAGCAGCTCAAATGAATATTTGAGTCAAATGAAGTTTTCTCGGAACAGGCGCCAAAAGTCAACATCTGCTGTGATTTTGGCCCGTCTAGCCACTTACTGAAGAAGAAATCAAATGAAAGCATGTTTGCCATCATCAGTCGTATTATGCAATTTCTTAGGTTCCAAAATCTTAAAGTAATTAGAAAGTGAGCTTGAGAATTGGAAACAACATATCTTATATACATATATTATATAGGTATGTTCCAAAAAGAAACAAGCTGTTTAGGAGAACTATATTATGTTCAAATTCCTCTCTAAATCATGCGAATGAACATCAAATCCAACATGTACTGCGTTTTCAAAAAAATTGTGCTTATACAAACTCAATTCAAACATGCGCCCACTTACCTTTAGCTTGAGTCTTCTTAAAGTAGAAAGTTTTCTAAAACGATCTGGCAGAGAATTAAGAGCCTAGCAG
>NW_024402372.1:0-27415 GCF_016859285.1 Xiphias gladius
GCTGACGAGAGAGAATTTGAACATAATATAGTCTAAACAGCTTGTTTCTTTTGGAACACACCTATTTGTATATGTATATAAGATATGTTGTCGACCCTCAAGCTCATCTAACTACTTTAAGAATTTCGAACACAAGAAATTGCATGACTGATGATGGCAAAAATGGTTTAATTTGATTTAAGTGCGAAGACGGGCCAAAATCACAGCAGATGTTGATTTTTGGCGTCTATTCGCCGAGTAAACTTCATTTGACTCAAATATTCATTTGAGCTGCTAGGCTCTCAATTCTTGCCAGATCGTTTTAGAAAACTTTCTACTTTAAGAAGACTCCCAAAGGAAGCTAAGTATGTGCTTTGAATTGAGTTTGCATAAGCATTTTTGCAAACGTAGTACATGTTTGATTTGATGTTCATTCGCGACGAGAGAGGGAATTTGAACATAATATAGTCTAAACAGCTTGTTTCTTTTGGAACACACCTATAAACATGTATATAAGATATGTTGTCGACCCTCAAGCTCATCTAACTACTTTAAGATTTTGGAACCTAAGATATTGCATGACTGATGATGGCAAACATGCTTTCATTTGATTTCAGTCTGAGCAGGCCAAAATCACAGCAGATGTTGATTTTGGCGTATATTAGCCGAGAAAACTTCATTTGACTCAAATATTCATTTGAGCTGCTAGGCTCTCAATTCTTGCCAGATCGTTTTAGAAAACTTTCTACTTTAAGAAGACTCCCAAAGAAAGCTAAGTATGTGCTTTGAATTGAGTTTGCATAAGCATTTTTGCAAACGTAGTACATGTTTGATTTGATGTTCATTCGCGACGAGGGAAGGAATTTGAACATAATATAATCTAAACAGCTTGTTTCTTTTGGAACATATATGTATATAAGATATGTTGTCGACCCCTCAAGCTCATCTAACTACTTTAAGATTTTGGAACCCAAGAAATTGCATGACTGATGATGGCAAACATGCTTTCATTTGATTTCAGTCATGAGCAGGCCAAAATCACAGCAGATGTTGATTTTTGCGTCTATTAGCCGAAAACTTCATTTGACTCAAATATTCATTTGAGCTGCTAGGCTCTCAATTCTTGCCAGATCGTTTTAGCAAACTTCTACTTTAAGAAGACTCCCAAAAAGCTAAGTATGTGCTTTGAATTGAGTTTGATTAAGCATTTTTAAGCATTAGTACATGTTTGATTTGATGTTCATTACATGACGAGAGAATTTGAACATAATATAGTCTAAACAGCTTGTTTCTTTTGGAACATATATGTATATAAGATATGTTGTCGACCCCTCAAGCACCTCTAACAAGATTTTGGAACCTAAGAAATTGCATGACTGATGATGGCAAACATGCTTTCATTTGATTTCAGTCTTGAGCGGGCCAAATCACAGCAGATGTTGATTTTTGGCGTCTATTCGCGAAAACTTCATTTGACTCAAATATTCATTTGAGCTGCTAGGCTCTCAATTCTTGCCAGATCGTTTTAGAAAACTTTCTACTTTAAGAAGACTCCCAAAAGCTAAGTATGTGCTTTGAATTGAGTTTGATTAAGCATTTTTGAAAACGCAGTACATGTTTGATTTGATGTTCATTACATGACGAGAGGAATTTGAACATAATATATTCTAAACAGCTTTTTCTTTGGAACACACCTATTTGTATATTTAAGATATGTTGTCGACCCCTCAAGCTCATCTAACTACTTTAAGATTTTGGAACCCAAGAAATTGCATGACTGATGATGGCAAACATGCTTTCATTTGATTTCAGTCTTGAGCAGACCCAAAATCACAGCAGATGTTGATTTTTGGCGTCTATTCGCTGAAAACTTCATTTGACTCAAATATTCATTTGAGCTGCTAGGCTCTCAATTCTTGCCAGATCATTTTAGAAAACTTTCTACGTTAAGAAGACTCCCAAAAGCTAAGTATGTGCTTTGAATTGAGTTTGCATAAGCATTTTTGAAAACGTAGTACATGTTTGATTTGATGTTCATTCGCGACGAGAGAGGGAATTTGAACATAATATAGTCTAAACAGCTTGTTTCCTTTGGAACACACCTATTTGTATATGTATTTAAGATATGTTGTCGACCCCTCAAGCTCATCTAACTACTTTAAGATTTTGGAACCCAAGAAATTGCATGACTGATGATGGCAAACATGCTTTCATTTGATTTCAGTCTTGAGCGGGCCAAAATCACAGCAGATGTTGATTTTTGGCGTCTATTCGCCGAGAAAACTTCATTTGACTCAAATATTCATTTGAGCTGCTAGGCTCTCAATTCTTGCCAGATCGTTTTAGAAAACTTTCTACTTTAAGAAGACTCCCAAAGAAAGCTAAGTATGTGCTTTGAATTGAGTTTGCATAAGCATTTTTGAAAACGTAGTACATGTTTGATTTGATGTTCATTCGCGACGAGAGAGGGAATTTGAACATAATATAGTCTAAACAGCTTGTTTCTTTTGGAACGCACCTATAAACATGTCAACATAAGATATGTTGTCGACCCCTCAAGCTCATCTAACTACTTTAAGATTTTGGAACCTAAGAAATTGCATGACTGATGATGGCAAACATGCTTTCATTTGATTTCAGTGCGCAGACGGCCAAAATCACAGCAGATGTTGATTTTTGGCGTCTATTCGCTGAGAAAACTTCATTTGACTCAAATATTCATTTGAGCTGCTAGGCTCTCAATTCTTGCCAAATCTTTTTAGAAAACTTTCTACGTTAAAGACTCCCAAAAGAAAGCTAAGTATGTGCTTTGAATTGAGTTTGATTAAGCATTTTTGAAAACGTAGTACATGTTTGATTTGATGTTCATTCGCATGACGAGAGAGAATTTGAACATAATATAGTCTAAACAGCTTGTTTCTTTTGGAACACACCTATTTGTATATGTATATAAGATATGTTGTCGACCCTCAAGCTCATCTAACTACTTTAAGATTTTGGAACCTAAGAAATTGCATGACTGATGATGGCAAACATGCTTTCATTTGATTTCAGTGCATGAGCAGGCCAAAAATCACAGCAGATGTTGATTTTGGCGTCTATTCGCGAGTAAACTTCATTTGACTCAAATATTCATTTGAGCTGCTAGGCTCTCAATTCTTGCCAGATCGTTTTAGAAAACGTTCTACTTTAAAGACTCCCAAAAGGAAGCTAAGTATGTGCTTTGAATTGAGTTTGCATAAGCATTTTTGCAAACGTAGTACATGTTTGATTTGATGTTCATTCGCTGACGAGAGAATTTGAACATAATATAATCTAAACAGCTTGTTTCTTTTGGAACACACCTAAATGTATATAAGATATGTTGTCGACCCTCAAGCTCATCTAACTACTTTAAGATTTTGGAACCAAGAAATTGCATGACTGATGATGGCAAACATGCTTTCATTTGATTTCAGTCGCAGGCAGGCCAAAATCACAGCAGATGTTGATTTTTGGCGTCTATTAAGAGAAAACTTCATTTGACTCAAATATTCATTTGAGCTGCTAGGCTCTCAATTCTTGCCAGATCGTTTTAGAAAATGTTCTACTTTAAAGACTCCCAAAAGCTAAGTATGTGCTTTGAATTGAGTTTGCATAAGCATTTTTGAGCATAGTACATGTTTGATTTGATGTTCATTCATGACGAGAGAGAATTTGAACATAATATAGTCTAAACAGCTTGTTTCTTTTGGAACATATATGTATATAAGATATGTTGTCGACCCCTCAAGCTCATCTAACTACTTTAAGATTTTGGAACCCAAGAAATTGCATGACTGACGATGGCAAACGTGTTTTATTTTGATTTCAGTGCGCAGACTTTCCAAAATCACAGCAGATGTTGATTTTTGGCGTCTAATCACCGAGAAAACTTCATTTGACTCAAATATTCATTTGAGCTGCTAGGCTCTCAATTCTTGCCAGATCGTTTTAGAAAACTTTCTACTTTAAGAAGACTCCCAAAAGCTAAGTATGTGCTTTGAATTGAGTTTGATTGAGCATTTTTGAAAAGGCAATACATGTTTGATTTGATGTTCATCATGACGAGAGAGGAATTTGAACATAATATAGTCTAAACAGCTTGTTTCTTTTGGAACACACCTATATGTATATAAGATATGTTGTCGACCCCTCAAGCTCATCTAACTACTTTAAGATTTTGGAAACCAGAAATTGCATGACTGATGATGGCAAACATGCTTTCATTTGATTTCAGTCATAGACGGGCCAAAATCACAGCAGATGTTGATTTTGGCGTCTATTCGCCGAAAACTTCATTTGACTCAAATATTCATTTGAGCTGCTAGGCTCTCAATTCTTGCCAGATCGTTTTAGAAAACTTTCTACTTTAAGAAGACTACCAAAAAGCTAAGTATGTGCTTTGAATTGAGTTTGCATAAGCATTTTTTGAAAGCGCAGTACATGTTTGATTTGATGTTCATTACATGACGAGAGAATTTGAACATAATATAGTCTAAACAGCTTGTTTCTTTTGGAACACACCTATTTGTATATGTATATAAGATATGTTGTCGACCCTCAAGCTCATCTAACTACTTTAAGATTTTGGAACCTAAGAAATTGCATGACTGATGATGGCAAACATGCTTTCATTTGATTTCAGTCTTGAGACGGGCCAAAATCACAGCAGATGTTGATTTTTGGCGTCTATTCGCTGAAAACTTCATTTGACTCAAATATTCATTTGAGCTGCTAGGCTCTCAATTCTTGCCAGATCATTTTAGAAAACTTTCTACTTTAAAAAGTCTCCCAAAAGCTAAGTATGTGCTTTGAATTGAGTTTGCATAAGCATTTTTGAAAACGTAGTACATGTTTGATTTGATGTTCATTCATGACGAGAGAGAATTTGAACATAATATAGTCTAAACAGCTTGTTTCTTTTGGAACACACCTATTTGTATATGTATATAAGATATGTTGTCGACCCTCAAGCTCATCTAACTACTTTAAGATTTTTGGAACCCAAGAAATTGCATGACTGATGATGGCAAACATGCTTTCATTTGATTTCAGTCATGAGCGGGCCAAAATCACAGCAGATGTTGATTTTGGCGTCTATTCGCGAAAACTTCATTTGACTCAAATATTCATTTGAGCTGCTAGGCTCTCAATTCTTGCCAGATCGTTTTAGAAAACTTTCTACTTTAAGAAGACTCCCAAAAGAAAGCTAAGTATGTGCTTTGAATTGAGTTTGCATAAGCATTTTGAAAACGTAGTACATGTTTGATTTGATGTTCATTCATGACGAGAGAGAATTTGAACATAATATAGTCTAAACAGCTTGTTTCTTTTGGAACATACCTATAAACATGTATATAAGATATGTTGTCGACCCTCAAGCTCATCTAACTACTTTAAGATTTTGGAACCTAAGAAATTGCATGACTGATGATGGCAAACATGCTTTCATTTGATTTCAGTCATAGACGGGCCAAAATCACAGCCGTTGATGAATTTTGGCTTCTATTATCTGAGAAAACTTCATTTGACTCAAATATTCATTTGAGCTGCTAGGCTCTCAATTCTTGCCAGATCGTTTTAGAAAACTTTCTACTTTAAGAAGACTCCCAAAGAAAGCTAAGTATGTGCTTTGAATTGAGTTTGCATAAGCATTTTGAAAACGCAGTACATGTTTGATTTGATGTTCATTAGCATGACAGAGAGAATTTGAACATAATATAGTCTAAACAGCTTGTTTCCTTTGGAACACACCTATTTGTATATGTATATAAGATATGTTGTCGACCCTCAAGCTCATCTAACTACTTTAAGATTTTGGAACCTAAGAAATTGCATGACTGATGATGGCAAACATGCTTTCATTTGATTTCAGTCTTGAGCGGGCCAAAATCACAGCAGATGTTGATTTTGGCGTCTATTCGCCGAAAACTTCATTTGACTCAAATATTCATTTCAGCTGCTAGGCTCTCAATTCTTGCCAGATCGTTTTAGAAAACTTTCTACTTTAAGAAGACTCCCAAAAAGCTAAGTATGTGCTTTGAATTGAGTTTGATAAGCATTTTGAAAAGGCAATACATGTTTGATTTGATGTTCATCCGCACGAGAGGAGAATTTGAACATAATATAGTCTAAACAGCTTGTTTCTTTTGGAACACACCTATATGTATATAAGATATGTTGTCGACCCTCAAGCTCATCTAACTACTTTAAGATTTTGGAACCTAAGAAATTGCATGACTGATGATGGCAAACATGCTTTCATTTGATTTCAGTCTTGAGCAGGCCAAAATCACAGCAGATGTTGATTTTTGGCGTCTATTCGCCGAGAAAACTTCATTTGACTCAAATATTCATTTGAGCTGCTAGGCTCTCAATTCTTGCCAGATCGTTTTAGAAAACTTTCTACTTTAAGAAGACTCCAAAGAAAGCTAAGTATGTGCTTTGAATTGAGTTTGCATAAGCATTTTGAAACGTAGTACATGTTTGATTTGATGTTCATTAGCATGACGAGAGAATTTGAACATAATATAGTCTAAACAGCTTGTTTCTTTTGGAACATATATGTATATAAGATATGTTGTCGACCCTCAAGCTCATCTAACTACTTTAAGATTTTGGAAGCTAGAAATTGCATGACTGATGATGGCAAACATGCTTTCATTTGATTTCAGTCTTAGGCAGGCCAAATCACAGCAGATGTTGATTTTTGGCGTCTATTCGCCGAGAAAACTTCATTTGACTCAAATATTCATTTGAGCTGCTAGGCTCTCAATTCTTGCCAGATCGTTTTAGAAAACTTTCTACTTTAAGAAGACTCCCAAAGAAAGCTAAGTATGTGCTTTGAATTGAGTTTGCATAAGCACTTTTTGAAAGCATGATACATGTTTGATTTGATGTTCATTCGCGACGAGAGATGGAATTTGAACATAATATAGTCTAAACAGCTTGTTTCTTTTGGAACATATATGTATATAAGATATGTTGTCGACCCCTCAAGCTCATCTAACTACTTTAAGATTTTGGAAGCTAAGAAATTGCATGACTGATGATGGCAAACATGCTTTCATTTGATTTCAGTCTTGAGGCAGGCCAAAATCACAGCAGATGTTGATTTTGGCGTCTATTCGCCGAGAACTTCATTTGACTCAAATATTCATTTGAGCTGCTAGGCTCTCAATTCTTGCCAGATCGTTTTAGAAAACTTTCTACTTTAGAAGGCTCCCAAAGAAAGCTAAGTATGTGCTTTTAATCGAGTTTGCATAAGCATTTTTGAAAACGTAGTACATGTTTGATTTGATGTTCATTATGACGAGAGAGGGAATTTGAACATAATATAGTCTAAACAGCTTGTTTCTTTTGGAACACACCTATTTGTATATGTATATAAGATATGTTGTCGACCCCTCAAGCTCATCTAACTACTTTAAGATTTTGGAACCCAAGAAATTGCATGACTGATGATGGCAAACATACTTTCATTTGATTTCAGTCTTGAGCGGGCCAAAATCACAGCAGATGTTGATTTTTGGCCTCTATTCGCATAGAAAACTTCATTTGACTCAAATATTCATTTGAGCTGCTAGGCTCTCAATTCTTGCCAGATCGTTTTAGAAAACTTTCTACTTTAAGAAGACTCCCAAAGAAAGCTAAGTATGTGCTTTGAATTGAGTTTGTATAAGCATTTTTGAAAAGCGTAGTACATGTTTGATTTGATGTTCATTACATGACGAGAGAATTTGAAAATATTATAGTCTAATCAGCTTGTTTCTTTTGTATCACACCTATATCCATATATATATTTAAGATATGTTGTCGACCCCTCAAGCTCATCTAACTACTTTAAGATTTTGGAACCTAAGAAATTGCATGACTGATGATGGCAAACATGCTTTCATTTGATTTCAGGTCACAGACGGGCCAAAATCACAGCAGATGTTGATTTTTGGCGTCTATTCTCCGAGAAAACTTCATTTGACTCAAATATTCATTTGAGCTGCTAGGCTCTCAATTCTTGCCAGATCGTTTTAGAAAACTTTCTACTTTAAGAAGACTCACGAAGAAAGCTAAGTATGTGCTTTGAATTGAGTTTGCATAAGCATTTTTTGAAAGCGTAGTACATGTTTGATTTGATGTTCATTCGCGACGAGAGAGTGAATTTGAACATAATATAGTCTAAACAGCTTGTTTCTTTTGGAACACACCTATCTGTATATAAGATATGTTGTCGACCCCTCAAGCTCATCTAACTACTTTAAGATTTTGGAAGCTAAGAAATTGCATGACTGATGATGGCAAACATGCTTTCATTTGATTTCAGTCTTGAGCAGGCCAAAATCACAGCAGATGTTGATTTTTGGCGTCTATTCGCTGAAAACTTCATTTGACTCAAATATTCATTTGAGCTGCTAGGCTCTCAATTCTTGCCAGATCGTTTTAGAAAACTTTCTACTTTAAGAAGACTCCCAAAAGCTAAGTATGTGCTTTGAATTGAGTTTGCATAAGCACTTTTTTGAAAACGCAGTACATGTTTGATTTGATGTTCATTATGACGAGAGAGAATTTGAACATAATATAGTCTAAACAGCTTGTTTCTTTTGGAACAAACCTACATTTATATAAGATATGTTGTCGACCCTCAAGCTCATCTAACTACTTTAAGATTTTGGAAGCTAAGAAATTGCATGACTGATGATGGCAAACATGCTTTCATTTGATTTCAGTCTTGAGACGGGCCAAATCACAGCAGATGTTGATTTTTGGCGTCTATTCGCGAAAAACTTCATTTGACTCAAATATTCATTTGAGCTGCTAGGCTCTCAATTCTTGCCAGATCGTTTTAGAAAACTTTCTACTTTAAGAAGACTCCCAAAGAAAGCTAAGTATGTGCTTTGAATTGAGTTTGCATAAGCATTTTTGAAAACGTAGTACATGTTTGACTTGATGTTCATTACATGACGAGAGGAATTTGAACATAATATAGTCTAAACAGCTTGTTTCTTTTGGAACACACCTATATGTATATAAGATATGTTGTCGACCCCTCAAGCTCATCTAACTACTTTAAGATTTTGGAACACAAGAAATTGCATTACTGATGATGGCAAACATGCTTTCATTTGATTTCAGTCTTGAGACGGGCCAAAATCACAGCAGATGTTGATTTTTGGGCGTCTATTCATGAAAACTTCATTTGACTCAAATATTCATTTGAGCTGCTAGGCTCTCAATTCTTGCCAGATCGTTTTAAAAAACTTTGTACTTTAAGAAGACTCCCAAAAGCTAAGTATGTGCTTTGAATTGAGTTTGCATAAGCATTTTTGAAAGTAGTACATGTTTGATTTGATGTTCATTCATGACGAGAGAGAATTTGAACATAATATAGTCTAAACAGCTCGTTTCTTTTGGAACACACCTATATGTATATAAGATATGTTGTCGACCCTCAAGCTCATCTAACTACTTTAAGATTTTGGAACCTAAGAAATTGCATGACTGATGATGGCAAACATGCTTTCATTTGATTAAAGTGCGCAGACGGGCCAAAATCACAGAAGATGTTGATTTCTGGCGTCTATTCGCTGAAAAAACTTCATTTGACTCAAATATTCATTTGAGCTGCTAGGCTCTCAATTCTTGCCAGATCGTTTTAAAAAACTTTGTACTTTAAGAAGACTCCCAAAAGCTAAGTATGTGCTTTGAATTGAGTTTGCATAAGCATTTTTGAAAACGTAGTACATGTTTGATTTGATGTTCATTCATGACGAGAGAGAATTTGAACATAATATAGTCTAAACAGCTTGTTTCCTTTGGAACACACCTATTTGTATATGTATATAAGATATGTTGTCGACCCTCAAGCTCATCTAACTACTTTAAGATTTTGGAACCTAAGAAATTGCATGACTGATGATGGCAAACATGCTTTCATTTGATTTCAGTCTTGAGCGGGCCAAAATCACAGCAGATGTTGATTTTTGGCGTCTATTACCGAGAAAACTTCATTTGACTCAAATATTCATTTGAGCTGCTAGGCTCTCAATTCTTGCCAGATCGTTTTAGAAAACTTTCTACTTTAAGAAGACTCCCAAAAGCTAAGTATGTGCTTTGAATTGAGTTTGCATAAGCATTTTTGAAAAAGTAGTAAATGTTTGATTTGATGTTCATTACATGACGAGAGAGAATTTGAACATAATATAATCTAAACAGCTTGTTTCTTTTGGAACATAAATGTATATAAGATATGTTGTCGACCCTCAAGCTCATCTAACTACTTTAAGATTTTGGAAACCAAGAAATTGCATGACTGATGATGGCAAACATGCTTTCATTTGATTTCAGTCATGAGCAGGCCAAAATCACAGCAGATGTTGATTTTGGCGTCTATTCATGAAAACTTCATTTGACTCAAATATTCATTTGAGCTGCTAGGCTCTCAATTCTTGCCAGATCGTTTTAGAAAACTTTCTACTTTAAGTGGACTCCCAAAAGAAAGCTAAGTATGTGCTTTGAATTGAGTTTGCATAAGCATTTTTGCAAAGCGTAGTACATGTTTGATTTGATGTTCATTAGCGACGAGAGAATTTGAACATAATATAGTCTAAACAGCTTGTTTCTTTTGGAACGCACCTATAAACATGTCAACATAAGATATGTTGTCGACTCCTCAAGCTCATCTAACTACTTTAAGATTTTGGAACCTAAGATATTGCATGACTGATGATGGCAAACATGCTTTCATTTGATTTCAGTGCGCAGACTTTCCAAAATCACAGCAGATGTTGATTTTTGGCGTCTATTAGCGAGTAAACTTCATTTGACTCAAATATTCATTTGAGCTGCTAGGCTCTCAATTCTTGCCAGATCGTTTTAGAAAACTTTCTACTTTAAGAAGACTCCCAAAGAAAGCTAAGTATGTGCTTTGAATTGAGTTTGCATAAGCATTTTTGAAAACGTAGTACATGTTTGATTTGATGTTCATTACATGACGAGAGAGAATTTGAACATAATATAGTCTAAACAGCTTGTTTCTTTTGGAACACACCTATTTGTATATGTATTTAAGATATGTTGTCGACCCTCAAGCTCATCTAACTACTTTAAGATTTTGGAACCTAAGAAATTGCATGACTGATGATGGCAAACATGCTTTCATTTGATTTCAGTCTTGACGGCAGACCAAAATCACAGCAGATGTTGATTTTGGCGTCTATTCATGAAAAACTTCATTTGACTCAAATATTCATTTGAGCTGCTAGGCTCTCAATTCTTGCCAGATCGTTTTAGAAAACTTTCTACTTTAAGAAGACTCCCAAAGAAAGCTAAGTATGTGCTTTGAATTGAGTTTGATTAAGCATTTTTGAAAGCATAGCACATTTTGATTTGATGTTCATTAGCGGCGAGAGGAATTTGAACATAATATAGTCTAAACAGCTTGTTTCTTTTGGAACACACCTATATGTATATAAGATATGTTGTCGACCCCTCAAGCTCATCTAACTACTTTAAGATTTTGGAACCTAAGAAATTGCATGACTGATGATGGCAAACATGCTTTCATTTGATTTCAGTCATGAGACTTTCCAAAATCACAGCAGATGTTGATTTTTGGGCGTCTATTCGCCGAAAACTTCATTTGACTCAAATATTCATTTGAGCTGCTAGGCTCTCAATTCTTGCCAGATCGTTTTAGAAAACTTTCTACTTTAAGAAGACTCCCAAAGAAAGCTAAGTATGTGCTTTGAATTGAGTTTGCATTAGCATTTTTGCAAACGTAGTACATGTTTGATTTGATGTTCATTATGACGAGAGAGAATTTGAACATAATATAATCTAAACAGCTAGTTTCTTTTGGAACATAAATGTATATAAGATATGTTGTCGACCCCTCAAGTTCATCTAACTACTTTAAGATTTTGGAAACCAAGAAATTGCATGACTGATGATGGCAAACATGCTTTCATTTGATTTCAGTGCGCAGACGGGCCAAAATCAAAGCAGATGTTGAATTTTGGCGTCTATTCGCCGAGGAAACTTCATTTGACTCAAATATTCATTTGAGCTGCTAGGCTCTCAATTCTTGCCAGATCGTTTTAGAAAACTTTCTACTTTAAGAAGACTCCCAAAGAAAGCTAAGTATGTGCTTTGAATTGAGTTTGCATAAGCTTTTTGAAACGTGCAGTACATGTTTGATTTGATGTTCATTCATGACGAGAGAGAATTTGAATATAATATAGTCTAAACAGCTTGTTTCTTTTGGAACATATATGTATATAAGATATGTTGTCGACCCCTCAAGCTCATCTAACTACTTTAAGATTTTGGAACCTAAGAAAATGCATGACTGATGATGGCAAACATGCTTTCATTTGATTTCAGTCTTGAGCGGGCCAAAATCACAGCAGATGTTGATTTTGGCGTCTATTCCGAGAAAACTTCATTTGACTCAAATATTCATTTGAGCTGCTAGGCTCTCAATTCTTGCCAGATCGTTTTAGAAAACTTTCTACTTTAAGAAGACTCCCAAAAGAAAGCTAAGTATGTGCTTTGAATTGAGTTTGCATAAGCATTTTTGAAAACGTAGTACATGTTTGATTTGATGTTCATTAGCGACGAGAGAGAATTTGAACATAATATAATCTAAACAGCTTGTTTCTTTTGGAACACACCTAAATGTATATAAGAAAAGTTGTCGACCCATCAAGCTCATCTAACTACTTTAAGATTTTGGAAACCAAGAAATTGCATGACTGATGATGGCAAACATGCTTTCATTTGATTTCAGTGCAGAGCGGGCCAAAATCACAGCAGATGTTGATTTTTGGCGTCTATTACGAAAACTTCATTTGACTCAAATATTCATTTGAGCTGCTAGGCTCTCAATTCTTGCCAGATCGTTTTAGAAAACTTTCTACTTTAAAGAGACTCCCAAAGAAAGCTAAGTATGTGCTTTGAATTGAGTTTGCATAAGCACTTTTTGAAAACGCAGTACATGTTTGATTTGATGTTCATTACATGACGAGAGAGAATTTGAACATAATATAGTCTAAACAGCTTGTTTCTTTTGGAACATATATGTATATAAGATATGTTGTCGACCCCTCAAGCTCATCTAACTACTTTAAGATTTTGGAACCTAAGAAATTGCATGACTGATGATGGCAAACATGCTTTCATTTGATTTCAGTCTTGAGCGGGCCAAAATCACAGCAGATGTTGATTTTTGGCGTCTATTCGCGAAAAACTTCATTTGACTCAAATATTCATTTGAGCTGCTAGGCTCTCAATTCTTGCCAGATCGTTTTAGAAAACTTTCTACTTTAAGAAGAAGACTCCCAAAGAAAGCTAAGTATGTGCTTTGAATTGAGTTTGCATAAGCATTTTTGAAAGCGTAGTACATGTTTGATTTGATGTTCATTCGCGACGAGAGAGGGAATTTGAACATAATATAGTCTAAACAGCTTGTTTCCTTTGGAACACACCTATTTGTATATGTATTTAAGATATGTTGTCGACCCCTCAAGCTCATCTAACTACTTTAAGATTTTGGAACCTAAGAAATTGCATGACTGATGATGGCAAACATGCTTTCATTTGATTTCAGTGCTTGAGCGGGCCAAAATCACAGCAGATGTTGATTTTTGGCGTCTATTCGCTGAAAACTTCATTTGACTCAAATATTCATTTGAGCTGCTAGGCTCTCAATTCTTGCCAGATCGTTTTAGAAAACTTTCTACTTTAAGAAGACTCCCAAAGAAAGCTAAGTATGTGCTTTGAGTTGAGTTTGCATAAGCATTTTTGCAAGCGAAGTACATGTTTGATTTGATGTTCATTACATGACGAGAGGAATTTGAACATAATATAGTCTAAACAGCTTGTTTCTTTTGGAACACCTATAAACATGTCAATATAAGATATGTTGTCGACTCCTCAAGCTCATCTAACTACTTTAAGATTTTGGAACCTAAGAAATTGCATGACTGATGATGGCAAACATGCTTTCATTTGATTTCAGTCTTGAGACTTTCCAAAATCACAGCAGATGTTGATTTTGGCGTCTATTCGCGAGTGAACTTCATTTGACTCAAATATTCATTTGAGCTGCTAGGCTCTCAATTCTTGCCAGATCGTTTTAGAAAACTTTCTACTTTAAGAAGACTCCCAAAGAAAGCTAAGTATGTGCTTTGAATTGAGTTTGCATAAGCATTTTTGAAACGTAGTACATGTTTGATTTGATGTTCATTCATGACGAGAGAGAATTTGAACATAATATAGTCTAAACAGCTTGTTTCTTTTGGAACATATATATGTATATAAGATATGTTGTCGACCCTCAAGCTCATCTAACTACTTTAAGATTTTGGAACCTAAGAAATTGCATGACTGATGATGGCAAACATGCTTTCATTTGATTTCAGTCTTGAGACGCCAAAATCACAGCAGATGTTGATTTTTGGCGTCTATTCGCGAAGAAACTTCATTTGACTCAAATATTAATTTGAGCTGCTAGGCTCTCAATTCTTGCCAGATCGTTTTAGAAAACTTTCTACTTTAAGAAGACTCCCAAAAGAAAGCTAAGTATGTGCTTTGAATTGAGTTTGCATTAGCATTTTTGAAAACGTAGTACATGTTTGATTTGATGTTCATTACATGACGAGAGAGGAATTTGAACATAATATAGTCTAAACAGCTTGTTTCTTTTGGAACACACCTATATGTATGTATATAAGATATGTTGTCGACCCCTCAAGCTCATCTAACTACTTTAAGATTTTGGAAACCAAGAAATTGCATGACTGATGATGGCAAACATGCTTTCATTTGATTTCAGTCTTGAGCGGGCCCAAAATCACAGCAGATGTTGATTTTTGGCGTCTATTCGCCGAAAACTTCATTTGACTCAAATATTCATTTGAGCTGCTAGGCTCTCAATTCTTGCCAGATCGTTTTAGAAAACTTTCTACTTTAAGAAGACTCCCAAAAAGCTAAGTATGTGCTTTGAATTGAGTTTGCATAAGCACTTTTTTGAAAAGCAGTACATGTTTGATTTGATGTTCATTCATGACGAGAGAATTTGAACATAATATAGTCTAAACAGCTTGTTTCTTTTGGAACACACCTATATGTATATAAGATATGTTGTCGACCCTCAAGCTCATCTAACTACTTTAAGATTTTGGAAGCTAAGAAATTGCATGACTGATGATGGCAAACATGCTTTCATTTGATTTCAGTCTTGAGCGGGCCAAAATCACAGCAGATGTTGATTTTGGCGTCTATTAGCGAAAAACTTCATTTGACTCAAATATTCATTTGAGCTGCTAGGCTCTCAATTCTTGCCAGATCGTTTTAGAAAACTTTCTACTTTAAGAAGACTCCCAAAAAGCTAAGTATGTGCTTTGAATTGAGTTTGCATTAGCATTTTTGCAAACGTAGTACATGTTTGATTTGATGTTCATTACATGACGAGAGAATTTGAACATAATATAATCTAAACAGCTTGTTTCTTTTGGAACATAAATGTATGTATATAAGATATGTTGTCGACCCCTCAAGTTCATCTAACTACTTTAAGATTTTGGAAACCAAGAAATTGCATGACTGATGATGGCAAACATGCTTTCATTTGATTTCAGTCTTAGGCGGGCCAAAATCACAGCAGATGTTGAATTTTGGCGTCTATTCGCCGAAAACTTCATTTGACTCAAATATTCATTTGAGCTGCTAGGCTCTCAATTCTTGCCAGATCGTTTTAGAAAACTTTCTACTTTAAGAAGACTCCCAAAGCTAAGTATAAGCTGTGCTTTTGAATTGAGTTTGCATAAGCACTTTTTTGAAAACGCAGTACATGTTTGATTTGATGTTCATTATGACGAGAGAGAATTTGAACATAATATAGTCTAAACAGCTTGTTTCTTTTGGAACATATATGTATATAAGATATGTTGTCGACCCTCAAGCTCATCTAACTACTTTAAGATTTTGGAACTAAAATGCATGACTGATGATGGCAAACATGCTTTCATTTGATTTCAGTCTTGAGCGGGCCAAAATCACAGCAGATGTTGATTTTGGCGTCTATTCCGAGAAAACTTCATTTGACTCAAATATTCATTTGAGCTGCTAGGCTCTCAATTCTTGCCAGATCGTTTTAGAAAACTTTCTACTTTAAGAAGACTCCCAAAAGAAAGCTAAGTATGTGCTTTGAATTGAGTTTGCATAAGCATTTTTGAAAACGTAGTACATGTTTGATTTGATGTTCATTCATGACGAGAGGGAATTTGAACATAATATAGTCTAAACAGCTTGTTTCCTTTTGGAACACACCTATTTGTATATGTATTTAAGATATGTTGTCGACCCTCAAGCTCATCTAACTACTTTAAGATTTTGGAACCTAAGAAATTGCATGACTGATGATGGCAAACATGCTTTCATTTGATTTCAGTCTTGAGCGGGCCAAAATCACAGCAGATGTTGATTTTGGCGTCTATTCGCGAAAAACTTCATTTGACTCAAATATTCATTTGAGCTGCTAGGCTCTCAATTCTTGCCAGATCGTTTTAGAAAACTTTCTACTTTAGAAGACTCCCAAAGAAAGCTAAGTATGTGCTTTGAATTGAGTTTGCATAAGCATTTTTGAAAAGCGTAGTACATGTTTGATTTGATGTTCATTATGACGAGAGAGGAATTTGAACATAATATAGTCTAAACAGCTTGTTTCTTTTGGAACACCTATAAATATGTATATAAGATATGTTGTCGACCCTCAAGCTCATCTAACTACTTTAAGATTTTGGAACCTAAGAAATTGCATGACTGATGATGGCAAACATGCTTTCATTTGATTTCAGTGCTTAGACGGGCCAAAATCACAGCAGATGTTGATTTTTGGCGTCTATTAGCAGAGAAAACTTCATTTGACTCAAATTTTCATTTGAACTGCTATTCTCTCAATTCTTGCAAGATCGTTTTAGAAAACTTTCTACTTTAAGAAGACTCCCAAAGAAAGCTAAGTATGTGCTTTGAATTGAGTTTGCATAAGCATTTTTGAAAAGCGTAGTACATGTTTGATTTGATGTTCATTCATGACGAGAGAGAATTTGAACATAATATAGTCTAAACAGCTTGTTTCTTTTGGAACACACCTATATGTATATAAGATATGTTGTCGACCCTCAAGCTCATCTAACTACTTTAAGATTTTGGAAGCTAAGAAATTGCATGACTGATGATGGCAAACATGCTTTCATTTGATTTCAGTCTTAGGCGGGCCAAAATCACAGCAGATGTTGATTTTGGCGTCTATTCGCCGAAAACTTCATTTGACTCAAATATTCATTTGAGCTGCTAGGCTCTCAATTCTTGCCAGATCGTTTTAGAAAACTTTCTACTTTAAAGACTCCCAAAAAGAAGCTAAGTATGTGCTTTGAATTGAGTTTGCATAAGCATTTTTGAAAGCGTAGTACATGTTTGATTTGATGTTCATTCATGACGAGACAGAATTTGAACATAATATAGTCTAAACAGCTTGTTTCTTTTGGAACATAAATGTATATAAGATATGTTGTCGACCCCTCAAGCTCATCTAACTACTTTAAGATTTTGTAAACTAAGAAATTGCATGACTGATGATGGCAAACATGCTTTCATTTGAATTCAGTGCTTGAGCGGGCCAAAATCACAGCAGATGTTGATTTTGGCGTCTATTCGCGAAAACTTCATTTGACTCAAATATTCATTTGAGCTGCTAGGCTCTCAATTCTTGCCAGATCGTTTTAGAAAACTTTCTACTTTAAGAAGACTCCCAAAAAGCTAAGTATGTGCTTTGAATTGAGTTTGCATAAGCACTTTTGAAAACGCAGTACATGTTTGATTTGATGTTCATTACATGACGAGAGAGAATTTGAACATAATATAGTCTAAACAGCTTGTTTCTTTTGGAACATATATATGTATATAAGATATGTTGTCGACCCTCAAGCTCATCTAACTACTTTAAGATTTTGGAACCTAAGAAATTGCATGACTGATGATGGCAAACATGCTTTCATTTGATTTCAGTCTTGAGCGGGCCAAATCACAGCAGATGTTGATTTTGGCGTCTATTCGCCGAAAAACTTCATTTGACTCAAATATTCATTTGAGCTGCTAGGCTCTCAATTCTTGCCAGATCGTTTTAGAAAACTTTCTACTTTAAGAAGACTCCCAAAGAAAGCTAAGTATGTGCTTTGAATTGAGTTTGCATAAGCATTTTTGAAAGCGTAGTACATGTTTGATTTGATGTTCATTCGCGACGAGAGAGAATTTGAACATAATATAGTCTAAACAGCTTGTTTCCTTTGGAACACACCTATTTGTATATGTATTTAAGATATGTTATCGATCCCTCAAGGTCATCTAACTACTTTAAGATTTTGGAACCCAAGAAATTGCATGACTGATGATGGCAAACATGCTTTCATTTGATTTCAGTCATGAGACGGGCCAAAATCACAGCAGATGTTGATTTTTGGCGTCTATTCGCTGAAAACTTCATTTGACTCAAATATTCATTTGAGCTGCTAGGCTCTCAATTCTTGCCAGATCATTTTAGAAAACTTTCTACTTTAAGAAGACTCCCAAAGAAAGCTAAGTATGTGCTTTGAATTGAGTTTGCATAAGCATTTTTGAAACGTAGTACATGTTTGATTTGATGTTCATTAGCATGACGAGAGAATTTGAACATAATATAGTCTAAACAGCTTGTTTCCTTTGGAACACACCTATTTGTATATGTATTTAAGATATGTTGTCGACCCTCAAGCTCATCTAACTACTTTAAGATTTTGGAACCTAAGAAATAGCATGACTTATGATGGCAAACATGCTTTCATTTGATTTCAGTCTTGAGCGGGCCAAAATCACAGCAGATGTTGATTTTTGGCGTCTATTCGCGAGTAAACTTCATTTGACTCAAATATTCATTTGAGCTGCTAGGCTCTCAATTCTTGCCAGATCGTTTTAGAAAACTTTCTACTTTAAGAAGACTCCCAAAGGAAGCTAAGTATGTGCTTTGAATTGAGTTTGCATAAGCATTTTTGCAAACGTAGTACATGTTTGATTTGATGTTCATTAGCATGACGAGAGAATTTGAACATAATATAGTCTAAACAGCTTGTTTCTTTTGGAACGCACCTATAAACATGTCAACATAAGATATGTTGTCGACTCCTCAAGCTCATCTAACTACTTTAAGATTTTGGAACCTAAGATATTGCATGACTGATGATGGCAAACATGCTTTCATTTGATTTCAGTCTTAGACGGGCCAAAATCACAGCAGATGTTGATTTTTGGCGTCTATTCGCGAGTGAACTTCATTTGACTCAAATATTCATTTGAGCTGCTAGGCTCTCAATTCTTGCCAGATCGTTTTAGAAAACTTTCTACTTTAAGAAGACTCCCAAGAAAGCTAAGTATGTGCTTTGAATTGAGTTTGCATAAGCATTTTTGAAAACGTAGTACATGTTTGATTTGATGTTCATTCATGACGAGAGAATTTGAACATAATATAGTCTAAACAGCTTGTTTCTTTTGGAACACACCTATATGTATATAAGATATGTTGTCGACCCTCAAGCTCATCTAACTACTTTAAGATTTTGGAAGCTAAGAAATTGCATGACTGATGATGGCAAACATGCTTTCATTTGATTTCGGTGCGCACACGGCCAAAATCACAGCAGATGTTGATTTTTGGCGTCTATTCGCAGAGAACACTTCATTTGACTCAAATATTCATTTGAGCTGCTAGGCTCTCAATTCTTGCCAGATCGTTTTAGAAAACTTTCTACTTTAGAAGACTCCCAAAAGCTAAGTATGTGCTTTGAATTGAGTTTGATTAAGCATTTTTGAAAACGCAGTACATGTTTGATTTGATGTTCATCATGACGAGAGAGGAATTTGAACATAATATAGTCTAAACAGCTTGTTTCCTTTGGAACACACCTATATGTATATAAGATATGTTGTCGACCCTCAAGCTCATCTAACTACTTTAAGATTTTGGAAGCTAAGAAATTGCATGACTGATGATGGCAAACATGCTTTCATTTGATTTCAGTCGCAGAGCGGACCAAAATCACAGCAGATGTTGATTTTTGGCGTCTATTCGCCGAGAAAACTTCATTTGACTCAAATATTCATTTGAGCTGCTAGGCTCTCAATTCTTGCCAGATCGTTTTAGAAAACTTTCTACTTTAAGAAGACTCCCAAAAGCTAAGTATGTGCTTTGAATTGAGTTTGCATAAGCATTTTTGAAAACTTAGTACATGTTTGATTTGATGTTCATTCACGACGAGAGAGAATTTGAACATAATATAGTCTAAACAGCTTGTTTCTTTTGGAACGCACCTATAAACATGTGTATATAAGATATGTTGTCGACCCCTCAAGCTCATCTAACTACTTTAAGATTTTGGAACCTAAGAAATTGCATGACTGATGATGGCAAACATGCTTTCATTTGATTTCAGTCTTGAGCGGGCCAAATCACAGCAGATGTTGATTTTTGGGCGTCTATTAGCGAAAAACTTCATTTGACTCAAATATTCATTTGAGCTGCTAGGCTCTCAATTCTTGCCAGATCGTTTTAGAAAACTTTCTACTTTGAGAAGACTCCCAAAGAAAGCAAAGTATGTGCTTTAATTGAGTTTGCATAAGCATTTTTTAAAAATTAGTACATGTTTGATTTGATGTTCATTCGCGACGAGAGAGGGAATTTGAACATAATATAGTCTAAACAGCTTGTTTCCTTTGGAACACACCTATTTGTATATGTATATAAGATATGTCGTCGACCCCTCAAGCTTATCTAACTACTTTAAGATTTTGGAACCCAAGAAGTTGCATGACTGATGATGGCAAACATGCCTTCATTTGATTTCAGTCTTGAGCGGGCCAAAATCACAGCAGATGTTGATTTTGGCGTCTATTCGCCGAAAACTTCATTTGACTCAAATATTCATTTGAGCTGCTAGGCTCTCAATTCTTGCCAGATCGTTTTAGAAAACTTTCTACTTTAAGAAGACTCCCAAAGAAAGCTAAGTATGTGCTTTGAATTGAGTTTGCATAAGCATTTTTGAAAACGTAGTACATGTTTGATTTGATGTTCATTACATGACGAGAGAGGAATTTGAACATAATATAGTCTAAACAGCTTGTTTCCTTTGGAACACACCTATTTGTATATGTATTTAAGATATGTTGTCGACCCCTCAAGCTCATCTAACTACTTTAAGATTTTGGAACCTAAGAAATTGCATGACTGATGATGGCAAACATGCTTTCATTTGATTTCAGTGCGCAGACGGGCAAAAATCACAGCAGATGTTGATTTTTGGCGTCTAATCACCGAGAAAACTTCATTTGACTCAAATATTCATTTCAGCTGCTAGGCTCTCAATTCTTGCCAGATCGTTTTAGAAAACTTTGTACTTTAAGAAGACTCCCAAAGAAAGCTAAGTATGTGCTTTGAATTGAGTTTGATTGAGCGTTTTTGAAAAGGCAATATATGTTTGATTTGATGTTCATCCGCGACGAGATAGGGAATTTGAACATAATATAGTCTAAACAGCTTGTTTCCTTTGGAACACACCTATTTGTATATGTATTTAAGATATGTTGTCGACCCCTCAAGCTCATCTAACTACTTTAAGATTTTGGAACCCAAGAAATTGCATGACTGATGATGGCAAACATGCTTTCATTTGATTTCAGTGCGCACACGGGCCAAAATCACAGCAGATGTTGATTTTTGGCGTCTTTTCAGCGAGAAAACTTCATTTGACTCAAATATTCATTTGAGCTGCTAGGCTCTCAATTCTTGCCAGATCGTTTTAGAAAACTTTCTACTTTAAGAAGACTCCCAAAGCAAGGTAAGTATGTGCTTTGATTTAGTTTGCATAAGCACTATTTTGAAAGCGCAGTACATGTTTGATTTGATGTTCATTAGCGGCGAGAGAGGAATTTGAACATAATATAGTCTAAACTGCTTGTTTCTTTTGGAACATACCTATATGTATATAAGATATGTTGTCGACCCCTCAAGCTCATCTAACTACTTTAAGATTTTGGAACCTAAGATATTGCATGACTGATGATGGCAAACATGCTTTCATTTGATTTCAGTGAGCAAACGGGCCAAAATCACAGCAGATGTTGATTTTTGGCGTCTATTCGAGAGAAAACTTCATTTGACTCAAATATTCATTTGAGCTGCTAGGCTCTCAATTCTTGCCAGATCGTTTTAGAAAACTTTCTACTTTAAGAAGACTCCCAAAGAAAGCTAAGTATGTGCTTTGAATTGAGTTTGATTAAGCATTTTTGATAAGGCTGTAGATGTGTGATTTGATGTTCATTACATGACGAGAGAGGAATTTGAACATAATATAGTCTAAACAGCTTGTTTCCTTTGGAACATATATATATGTATATAAGATATGTTGTCGACCCCTCAAGCTCATCTAACTACTTTAAGATTTTGGAAGCTAAGAAATTGCATGACTGATGATGGCAAACATGCTTTCATTTGATTTCAGTGCGCAGACGGGCCAAAATCACAGCAGATGTTGATTTTTGGCGTCTATTCGCAGAGAAAACTTCATTTGACTCAAATATTCATTTGAGCTGCTAGGCTCTCAATTCTTGCCAGATCGTTTTAGAAAACTTTCTACTTTAAGAAGACTCCCAAAGGAAGCTAAGTATGTGCTTTGAATTGAGTTTGCATAAGCAATTTTTTGAAAACGTAGTACATGTTTGATTTGATGTTCATTTGCGATGAGAGAGGGAATTTGAACATAATATAGTCTAAACAGCTTGTTTCTTTTGGAACACACCTATATGTATATAAGATATGTTGTCGACCCCTCAAGCTCATCTAACTACTTTAAGATTTTGGAACCCAAGAAATTGCATGACTGATGATGGCAAACATGCTTTCATTTGATTTCAGTATGCAGACGGGCCAAAATCACAGCAGATGTTGATTTTTGGCGTCTATTCGCCGAGAAAACTTCATTTGACTCAAATATTCATTTGAGCTGCTAGGCTCTCAATTCTTGCCAGATCGTTTTAGAAAACTTTCTACTTTAAGAAGACTCCCAAAGAAAGCTAAGTATGTGCTTTGAATTGAGTTTGCATAAGCATTTTTGAAAACGCAGTACATGTTTGATTTGATGTTCATTCGTGACGAGAGAGGGAATTTGAACATAATATAGTCTAAACAGCTTGTTTCTTTTGGAACACACCTATATGTATATAAGATATGTTGTCAACCACTCAAGCTCATCTAACTACTTTAATATTTTGGAACCTAAGAAATTGCATGACTGATGATGGCAAACATGCTTTCATTTGATTTCAGTGCTCTGACGGGCCAAAATCACAGCAGATGTTGATTTTTGGCGTCTATTCGCAGAGAAAACTTCATTTGACTCAAATATTCATTTGAGCTGCTAGGCTCTCAATTCTTGCCAGATCGTTTTAGAAAACTTTCTACTTTAAGAAGACTCCAAAGAAAGCTAAGTATGTGCTTTGAATTGAGTTTGCATAAGCAATTTTTGAAAACGTAGTACATGTTTGATTTGATGTTCATTCGCGACGAGAGAATTTGAACATAATATAGTCTAAACAGCTTGTTTCTTTTGGAACACACCTATATTTATATAAGATATGTTGTCGACCCCTCAAGCTCATCTAACTACTTTAAGATTTTGGAACCTAAAAATTGCATGACTGATGATGGCAAACATGCTTTCTTTTGATTTCAATGCTCTGACGGGCCAAAATCACAGCAGATGTTGATTTTTGGCGTCTATTCGCCGAGAAAACTTCATTTGACTCAAATATTCATTTGAGCTGCTAGGCTCTCAATTCTTGCCAGATCGTTTTAGAAAACTTTCTACTTTAAGAAGACTCCCAAAAGCTAAGTATGTGCTTTGAATTGAGTTTGCATAAGCATTTTTGAAAACGCAGTACATGTTTGATTTGATGTTCATTAGCATGACGAGAGAGAATTTGAACATAATATAGTCTAAACAGCTTGTTTCTTTTGGAACGCACCTATAAACATGTGTATATAAGATATGTTGTCGACCCCTCAAGCTCATCTAAAAACTTTAAGATTTTGGAACCTAAGAAAATGCATGACTGATGATGGCAAACATGCTTTCATTTGATTTCAGTGCATGACGGGCCAAAATCACAGCAGATGTTGATTTTGGCGTCTATTCGCCGAGAAAACTTCATTTGACTCAAATATTATTTTGAGCTGCTAGGCTCTCAATTCTTGCCAGATCGTTTTAGAAAACTTTCTACTTTAAGAAGACTCCCAAAGAAAGCTAAGTATGTGCTTTGAATTGAGTTTGCATAAGCATTTTTAAGCGTAGTACATGTTTGATTTGATGTTCATTCATGACGAGAGAGAATTTGAACATAATATAGTCTAAACAGCTTGTTTCTTTTGGAACACACCTATATGTATATAAGATATGTTGTCGACCCTCAAGCTCATCTAACTACTTTAAGATTTTGGAACCTAAGAAATTGCATGACTGATGATGGCAAACATGCTTTCATTTGATTTCAGTCTTGAGCGGGCCAAAATCACAGCAGATGTTGATTTTGGCGTCTATTCGCGAGAAAACTTCATTTGACTCAAATATTCATTTGAGCTGCTAGGCTCTCAATTCTTGCCAGATCGTTTTAGAAAACTTTCTACTTTAAGAAGACTCCCAAAAGCTAAGTATGTGCTTTGAATTGAGTTTGATTAAGCATTTTTGAAAACGCAGTACATGTTTGATTTGATGTTCATTAGCGGCGAGAGAATTTGAACATAATATAGTCTAAACAGCTTGTTTCTTTTGGAACATGTTTGATTTGATGTTCATTCATGACGAGAGAGGAATTTGAACATAATATAGTCTAAACAGCTTGTTTCCTTTGGAACACACCTATTTGTATATGTATATAAGATATGTTGTCGACCCTCAAGCTCATCTAACTACTTTAAGATTTTGGAACCCAAGAAATTGCATGACTGATGATGGCAAACATGCTTTCATTTGATTTCAGTCTTGAGCGGGCCAAAATCACAGCAGATGTTGATTTTGGCGTCTATTAGCAGAAAACTTCATTTGACTCAAATATTCATTTGAGCTGCTAGGCTCTCAATTCTTGCCAGATCGTTTTAGAAAACTTTCTACTTTAAGAAGACTCCCAAAGAAAGCTAAGTATGTGCTTTGAATTGAGTTTGCATAAGCATTTTTGAAAGCAGTACATGTTTGATTTGATGTTCATTACATGACGAGAGGGAATTTGAACATAATATAGTCTAAACAGCTTGTTTCTTTTGGAACACCTATATGTATATAAGATATGTTGTCGACCCCTCAAGCTCATCTAACTACTTTAAGATTTTGGAACCTAAGAAATTGCATGACTGATGATGGCAAACATGCTTTCATTTGATTTCAGTGCGCAGACTTTCCAAAATCACAGCAGATGTTGATTTTTGGCGTCTATTCGCCGAGAAAACTTCATTTGACTCAAATATTCATTTGAGCTGCTAGGCTCTCAATTCTTGCCAGATCGTTTTAGAAAACTTTCTACTTTAAGAAGACTCCCAAAGAAAGCTAAGTATGTGCTTTGAATTGAGTTTGCATAAGCATTTTTGAAAACGTAGTACATGTTTGATTTGATGTTCATTTGCGACGAGAGAGAATTTGAACATAATATAGTCTAAACAGCTTGTTTCTTTTGGAACACACCTATATGTATATAAGATATGTTGTCGACCCCTCAAGCTCATCTAACTACTTTAAGATTTTGGAACCTAAGAAATTGCATGACTGATGATGGCAAACATGCTTTCATTTGATTTCAGTGAGACGGGCCAAAATCACAGCAGATGTTGATTTTTGGCGTCTATTCGCAGAGAAAACTTCATTTGACTCAAATATTCATTTGAGCTGCTAGGCTCTCAATTCTTGCCAGATCGTTTTAGAAAACTTTCTACTTTAAGAAGACTCCCAAAGAAAGCTAAGTATGTGCTTTGAATTGAGTTTGCATAAGCATTTTTGAAAAACGCAGTACATGTTTGATTTGATGTTCATTACATGACGAGAGAGAGGAATTTGAAGATAATATAGTATAAACAGATTGTTTATTTTGTAACACACCTATATGTATATATTATATGTTGTCGACCCTCAAGCTCATCTAACTACTTTAAGATTTTTGGAACCTAAGAAATTGCATGACTGATGATGGCAAACATGCTTTCATTTGATTTCAGTCTGAGACTTTCCAAAATCACAGCAGATGTTGATTTTTGGCGTCTATTCGCGAGAAAACTTCATTTGACTCAAATATTCATTTGAGCTGCTAGGCTCTCAATTCTTGCCAGATCGTTTTAGAAAACTTTCTACTTTAAGAAGACTCCCAAAAGCTAAGTATGTGCTTTGAATTGAGTTTGCATAAGCATTTTGAAAACGTAGTACATGTTTGATTTGATGTTCATTAGCGACGAGAGAGAGGAATTTGAACATAATATAGTCTAAACAGCTTGTTTCTTTTGGAACACACCTATTATATGTATATAAGATATGTTGTCGACCCCTCAAGCTCATCTAACTACTTTAAGATTTTGGAAGCTAAGAAATTGCATGACTGATGATGGCAAACATGCTTTCATTTGATTTCAGTCTTGGCAGGGCCAAAATCACAGCAGATGTTGATTTTGGCGTCTATTCGCTGAAAACTTCATTTGACTCAAATATTCATTTGAGCTGCTAGGCTCTCAATTCTTGCCAGATCGTTTTAGAAAACTTTCTACTTTAAGAAGACTCCCAAAGAAAGCTAAGTATGTGCTTTGAATTGAGTTTGCATAAGTTTTTGAAAAGGCAATACATGTTTGATTTGATGTTCATTCATGAGAGAGGGAATTTGAACATAATATAGTCTAAACAGCTTGTTTCTTTGGAACACACCTATATGTATATAAGATATGTTGTCGACCCCTCAAGCTCATCTAACTACTTTAAGATTTTGGAACCTAAGAAATTGCATGACTGATGATGGCAAACATGCTTTCATTTGATTTCAGTGCGGGCCAAAATCACAGCAGATGTTGATTTTTGGCGTCTATTCGCTGAGAAAACTTCATTTGACTCAAATATTCATTTGAGCTGCTAGGCTCTCAATTCTTGCCAGATCGTTTTAGAAAACTTTCTACTTTAAGAAGACTCCCAAAGAAAGCTAAGTATGTGCTTTGAATTGAGTTTGCATAAGCATTTTTGAAAAGACAATATATGTTTGATTTGATGTTCATTCGCGACGAGAGAGGGAATTTGAACATAATATAGTCTAAACAGCT
>NW_024402373.1:0-23000 GCF_016859285.1 Xiphias gladius
GCCGAGAAAACTTCATTTGACTCAAATATTCATTTGAGCTGCTAGGCTCTTAATTCTTGCCAGATCGTTTTAGAAAACTTTCTACTTTAAGAAGACTCCCGAAGCAAGGTAAGTATGTGCTTTGAATTGAGTTTGCATAAGCACAATTTTGAAAACGCAGTACATGTTGGATTTGATGTTCATTCGCGAGCGAGAGAGAATTTGAACATAATATAGTCTAAACAGCTTGTTTCTTTGTGGAACATACCTATATATATATGTATATAAGATATGTTGTCGACCCCTCAAGCTCATCTAACTACTTTAAGATTTTGGAACCTAAGAAATTGCATGACTGATGATGGCAAACATGCTTTCATTTGATTTCAGTCTTGTGAGCAGACGGCCAAAATCACAGCAGATGTTGACTTTTGGCGTCTGTTAGAGAAAACTTCATTTGACTCAAATATTCATTTGAGCTGCTAGGCTCTTAATTCTTGCCAGATCGTTTTAGAAAACTTTCTACTTTAAGAAGACTCGAAGCAAGGTAAGTATGTGCTTTGAATTGAGTTTGCATAAGCACAATTTTGAAAAGCAGTACATGTTGGATTTGATGTTCATTCCATGACGAGAGAGGAATTTGAACATAATATAGTCTAAACAGCTTGTTTCTTTTGGAACATACCTATATATATATGTATATAAGATATGTTGTCGACCCTCAAGCTCATCTAACTACTTTAAGATTTTGGAACCTAGAAATTGCATGACTGATGATGGCAAACATGCTTTCATTTGATTTCAGTCTTGACGGGCCAAAATCACAGCAGATGGTGACTTTTGGCGTCTGTTCGCCGAGAAAACTTCATTTGACTCAAATATTCATTTGAGCTGCTAGGCTCTTAATTCTTGCCAGATCGTTTTAGAAAACTTTCTACTTTAAGAAGACTCCCGAAGCAAGGTAAGTATGTGCTTTGAATTGAGTTTGCATAAGCACAATTTTGAAAACGCAGTACATGTTGGATTTGATGTTCATTCGCGACGAGAGAGGGAATTTGAACATAATATAGTCTAAACAGCTTGTTTCTTGTGGAACATACCTATATATATATGTATATAAGATATGTTGTCGACCCCTCAAGCTCATCTAACTACTTTAAGATTTTGGAACCTAAGAAATTGCATGACTGATGATGGCAAACATGCTTTCATTTGATTTCAGTCTTGAGGCAGACCCAAAATCACAGCAGATGGTGACTTTTGGCGTCTGTTCGCCGAGAAAACTTCATTTGACTCAAATATTCATTTGAGCTGCTAGGCTCTTAATTCTTGCCAGATCGTTTTAGAAAACTTTCTACTTTAAGAAGACTCCCGAAGCAAGGTAAGTATGTGCTTTGAATTGAGTTTGCATAAGCACAATTTTGAAAACGCAGTACATGTTGGATTTGATGTTCATTACATGACGAGAGAGAATTTGAACATAATATAGTCTAAACAGCTTGTTTCTTTTGGAACATACCTATATATATATGTATATAAGATATGTTGTCGACCCCTCAAGCTCATCTAACTACTTTAAGATTTTGGAACCTAAGAAATTGCATGACTGATGATGGCAAACATGCTTTCATTTGATTTCAGTGCGCAGACGGGCCAAAATCACAGCAGATGTTGACTTTTGGCGTCTTTTCAACGAGAAAACTTCATTTGACTCAAATATTCATTTGAGCTGCTAGGCTCTTAATTCTTGCCAGATCGTTTTAGAAAACTTTCTACTTTAAGAAGACTCCCGAAGCAAGGTAAGTATGTGCTTTGAATTGAGTTTGCATAAGCACTTTTTGTTGGATTTGATGTTCATTAAGGTAAGTAAGTGCTTTGAATTGAGTTTGCATAAGCACTTTTTTGAAAACGCAGTACATGTTGGATTTGATGTTCATTCGCGACGAGAGAGGGAATTTGAACATAATATAGTCTAAACAGCTTGTTTCTTGTGGAACATACCTATATATATGTATATAAGATATGTTGTCGACCCCTCAAGCTCATCTAACTACTTTAAGATTTTGGAACCTAAGAAATTGCATGACTGATGATGGCAAACATGCTTTCATTTGATTTCAGTGATCAGACGGGTCAAAATCACAGCAGATGGTGACTTTTGGCGTCTGTTCGCCGAGAAAACTTCATTTGACTCAAATATTCATTTGAGCTGCTAGGCTCTTAATTCTTGCCAGATCGTTTTAGAAAACTTTCTACTTTAAGAAGACTCCCGAAGCAAGGTAAGTATGTGCTTTGAATTGAGTTTGCATAAGCACAATTTTGAAAACGCATTAAATGTTGGATTTGATGTTCATTACATGACGAGAGAGGAATTTGAACATAATATAGTCTAAACAGCTTGTTTCTTTTGGAACATACCTATATATATATGTATATAAGATATGTTGTCGACCCCTCAAGCTCATCTAACTACTTTAAGATTTTGGAACCTAAGAAATTGCATGACTGATGATGGCAAACATGCTTTCATTTGATTTCAGTGCGCAGACGGGCCAAAATCACAGCAGATGTTGACTTTTGGCGTCTGTTCGCCGAGAAAACTTCATTTGACTCAAATATTCATTTGAGCTGCTAGGCTCTTAATTCTTGCCAGATCGTTTTAGAAAATTAGAAAACTTTCTACTTTAAGAAGACTCGAAGCAAGGTAAGTATGTGCTTTGAATTGAGTTTGCATAAGCACTTTTTGAAAACGCAGTACATGTTGGATTTGATGTTCATTATGACGAGAGAGGGAATTTGAACATAATATAGTCTAAACAGCTTGTTTCTTGTGGAACATATATGTATATAAGATATGTTGTCGACCCCTCAAGCTCATCTAACTACTTTAAGATTTTGGAACCTAAGAAATTGCATGACTGATGATGGCAAACATGCTTTCATTTGATTTCAGTCTTGAGCAGGCCAAAATCACAGCAGATGTTGACTTTTGGCGTCTTTTCGCGAAAACTTCATTTGACTCAAATATTCATTTGAGCTGCTAGGCTCTTAATTCTTGCCAGATCGTTTTAGAAAACTTTCTACTTTAAGAAGACTCCGAAGCAAGGTAAGTATGTGCTTTGAATTGAGTTTGCATAAGCACTTTTTGAAAAACGCAGTACATGTTGGATTTGATGTTCATTCGCGACGAGAGAGGGAATTTGAACATAATATAGTCTAAACAGCTTGTTTCTTGTGGAACATACCTATATATATATGTATATAAGATATGTTGTCGACCCCTCAAGCTCATCTAACTACTTTAAGATTTTGGAACCTAAGAAATTGCATGACTGATGATGGCAAACATGCTTTCATTTGATTTCAGTGCGCAGACGGGCCAAAATCACAGCAGATGTTGACTTTTGGCGTCTTTTCGCCGAGAAAACTTCATTTGACTCAAATATTCATTTGAGCTGCTAGGCTCTTAATTCTTGCCAGATCGTTTTAGAAAACTTTCTACTTTAAGAAGACTCCCGAAGCAAGGTAAGTATGTGCTTTGAATTGAGTTTGCATAAGCACAATTTTGAAAACGCAGTACATGTTGGATTTGATGTTCATTTGCGACGAGAGAGGGAATTTGAACATAATATAGTCTAAACAGCTTGTTTCTTTTGGAACATACCTATATATATATGTATATAAGATATGTTGTCGACCCCTCAAGCTCATCTAACTACTTTAAGATTTTGGAACCTAAGAAATTGCATGACTGATGATGGCAAACATGCTTTCATTTGATTTCAGTGCGTACACGGGCCAAAATCACAGCAGATGTTGACTTTTGGCGTCTTTTCGCCCAGAAAACTTCATTTGACTCAAATATTCATTTGAGCTGCTAGGCTCTTAATTCTTGCCAGATCGTTTTGAAAACTTTCTACTTTAAGAAGACTCTCGAAAGGTAAGTATGTGCTTTGAATTGAGTTTGCATAAGCACTTTTTGAAAACGCAGTACATGTTGGATTTGATGTTCATTCGCGACGAGAGAGGGAATTTGAACATGATATAGTCTAAACAGCTTGTTTCTGGTGTAACATATATGTATATAAGATATGTTGTCAACCCCTCAAGCTCATCTAACTACTTTAAGATTTTGGAACCTAAGAAATTGCATGACTGATGATGGCAAACATGCTTTCATTTGATTTCAGTCTTGAGACGGGCCAAAATCACAGCAGATGTTGACTTTTGGCGTCTGTTAGCGAGAAAACTTCATTTGACTCAAATATTCATTTGATCTGCTAGGCTCTTAGTTCTTGCCAGTTTTTTTTAGAAATCTTTATACTTTAAGCAGACCTTCGAAGCAAGGTATGTATGTGCTTTGAATTGAGTTTGCATAAGCAAAATTTTGAAAACGCAGTACATGTTGGATTTGATGTTCATTACATGACGAGAGGAGAATTTGAACATAATATAGTCTAAACAGCTTGTTTCGTTTGGAACATACCTATATATATGTATATAAGATATGTTGTCGACCCTCAAGCTCATCTAACTACTTTAAGATTTTGGAACCTAAGAAATTGCATGACTGATGATGGCAAACATGCTTTCATTTGATTTCAGTCTTAGACGGGCCAAAATCACAGCAGATGTTGACTTTGGCGTCTGTTAGCGAAAACTTCATTTGACTCAAATATTCATTTGAGCTGCTAGGCTCTTAATTCTTGCCAGATCGTTTTAGAAAACTTTCTACTTTAAGAAGACTCGAAGCAAGGTAAGTATGTGCTTTGAATTGAGTTTGCATAAGCACAATTTTGAAAACGCAGTACATGTTGGATTTGATGTTCATTCATGACGAGAGGAGAATTTGAACATAATATAGTCTAAACAGCTTGTTTCTTGTGGAACATACCTATATATATGTATATAAGATATGTTGTCGACCCCTCAAGCTCATCTAACTACTTTAAGATTTTGGAACCTAAGAAATTGCATGACTGATGATGGCAAACATGCTTTCATTTGATTTCAGTCTTGAGCAGACGGCCAAAATCACAGCAGATGTTGACTTTTGGCGTCTGTTCGCGAAAAACTCATTTGACTCAAATATTCATTTGAGCTGCTAGGCTCTTAATTCTTGCCAGATCGTTTTAGAAAACTTTCTACTTTAAGAAGACTCCCGAAGCAAGGTAAGTATGTGCTTTGAATTGAGTTTGCATAAGCACAATTTTGAAAACGCAGTACATGTTGGATTTGATGTTCATTTGCGACGAGAGAGGGAATTTGAACATAATATAGTCTAAACAGCTTGTTTCTTTTGGAACATACCTATATATATATGTATATAAGATATGTTGTCGACCCCTCAAGCTCATCTAACTACTTTAAGATTTTGGAACCTAAGAAATTGCATGACTGATGATGGCAAACATGCTTTCATTTGATTTCAGTCTTGAGACGGGCCAAAATCACAGCAGATGTTGACTTTTGGCGTCTGTTCGCCGAAAAACTCATTTGACTCAAATATTCATTTGAGCTGCTAGGCTCTTAATTCTTGCCAGATCGTTTTAGAAAACTTTCTACTTTAAGAAGACTCGAAGCAAGGTAAGTATGTGCTTTGAATTGAGTTTGCATAAGCACAATTTTGAAAAACGCAGTACATGTTGGATTTGATGTTCATTACATGACGAGAGAGAATTTGAACATAATATAGTCTAAACAGCTTGTTTCTTTTGGAACATACCTATATATATATGTATATAAGATATGTTGTCGACCCTCAAGCTCATCTAACTACTTTAAGATTTTGGAACCTAAGAAATTGCATGACTGATGATGGCAAACATGCTTTCATTTGATTTCAGTCTTGAGACGGGCCAAAATCACAGCAGATGTTGACTTTGGCGTCTGTTCGCCGGAAAACTTCATTTGACTCAAATATTCATTTGAGCTGCTAGGCTCTTAATTCTTGCCAGATCGTTTAGAAAACTTTCTACTTTAAGAAGACTCGAAGCAAAGGTAAGTATGTGCTTTGAATTGAGTTTGCATAAGCACAATTTTTAAAACGCAGTACATGTTTGATTTGATGTTCATTCGCGACAGGAGAGGGAATTTGAACATAATATAGTCTAAACAGCTTGTTTCTTTTGGAACATACCTATATATATATGTATATAAGATATGTTGTCGACCCCCAAGCTCATCTAACTACTTTAAGATTTTGGAACCTAAGAAATTGCATGACTGATGATGGCAAACATGCTTTCATTTGATTTCAGTCTTGAGCAGAGGCCAAAATCACAGCAGATATTGACTTTTGGCGTCTTTTAGCCGAAAACTTCATTTGACTCAAATATTCATTTGAGCTGCTAGGCTCTTAATTCTTGCCAGATCGTTTTAGAAAACTTTCTACTTTAAGAAGACTCCCGAAGCAAGGTAAGTATGTGCTTTGAATTGAGTTTGCATAAGCACAATTTTGAAAACGCAGTACATGTTGGATTTGATGTTCATTGGGTACGAGTGAGGGAATTTGAACATAATATAGTCTAAACAGCTTGTTTCTTTTGGAACATACCTATATATATATGTATATAAGATATGTTGTCGACCCCTCAAGCTCATCTAACTACTTTAAGATTTTGGAACCTAAGAAATTGCATGACTGATGATGGCAAACATGCTTTCATTTGATTTCAGTCTTGAGCGGGCCAAAATCACAGCAGATGTTGACTTTTGGCGTCTGTTCGCGAAAACTTCATTTGACTCAAATATTCATTTGAGCTGCTAAGCTCTTAATTCTTGCCAGATCGTTTTAGAAAACTTTCTACTTTAAGAAGACTCCCGAAGCAAGGTAAGTATGTGCTTTGAATTGAGTTTGCATAAGCACAATTTTGAAAACGCAGTACATGTTGGATTTGATGTTCATTCGCGACGAGAGAGGGAATTTGAACATAATATAGTCTAAACAGCTTGTTTCTTTTGGAACATACCTATATATATATGTATATAAGATATGTTGTCGACCCTCAAGCTCATCTAACTACTTTAAGATTTTGGAACCTAGAAATTGCATGACTGATGATGGCAAACATGCTTTCATTTGATTTCAGTCTTGAGCAGACCCAAAATCACCGCAGATATTGACTTTTGGCGTCTTTTCGTCGAGAAAACTGCATTTGACTCAAATATTCATTTGAGCTGCTAGGCTCTTAATTCTTGCCAGATCGTTTTAGAAAACTTTCTACTTTAAGAAGACTCCCGAAGCAAGGTAAGTATGTGCTTTGAATTGAGTTTGCATAAGCACTTTTTTGAAAACGCAGTACATGTTGGATTTGATGTTCATTTATGACGAGAGGGAATTTGAACATAATATAGTCTAAACAGCTTGTTTCTTTTGGAACATACCTATATATATATGTATATAAGATATGTTGTCGACCCTCAAGCTCATCTAACTACTTTAAGATTTTGGAACCTAAGAAATTGCATGACTGATGATGGCAAACATGCTTTCATTTGATTTCAGTCATGAGCAGACCCAAAATCACAGCAGATGTTGACTTTTGGCGTCTTTTAGCGAGAAAACTGCATTTGACTCAAATATTCATTTGAGCTGCTAGGCTCTTAATTCTTGCCAGATCGTTTTAGAAAACTTTCTACTTTAAGAAGACTCGAAGCAAGGTAAGTATGTGCTTTGAATTGAGTTTGCATAAGCACTTTTTGAAAACGCAGTACATGTTGGATTTGATGTTCATTACGACGAGAGAGGAATTTGAACATAATATAGTCTAAACAGCTTGTTTCTTTTGGAACATACCTATATATATATGTATATAAGATATGTTGTCGACCCTCAAGCTCATCTAACTACTTTAAGATTTTGGAACCTACCTAGAAATTGCATGACTGATGATGGCAAACATGCTTTCATTTGATTTCAGTGATGAGACGGGCCAAAATCACAGCAGATGTTGACTTTTGGCGTCTTTTAGCCGGAAAACTTCATTTGACTCAAATATTCATTTGAGCTGCTAGGCTCTTAGTTCTTGCCAGATTGTTTTAGAAAACTTTCTACTTTAAGCAGACCTTCGAAGCAAGGTAAGTATGTGCTTTGAATTGAGTTTGCATAAGCACAATTTTGAAAACGCAGTACATGTTGGATTTGATGTTCATTCGCGACGAGAGAGGGAATTTGAACATAATATAGTCTAAACAGCTTGTTTCTTTTGGAACATACCTATATATATGTATATAAGATATGTTGTCGACCCCTCAAGCTCATCTAACTACTTTAAGATTTTGGAACCTAAGAAATTGCATGACTGATGATGGCAAACATGCTTTCATTTGATTTCAGTGATCAGACGGGCCAAAATCACAGCAGATGTTGATTTTTGGCGTCTGTTTGCCGAGAAAACTTCATTTGACTCAAATATTCATTTGAGCTGCTAGGCTCTTAATTCTTGCCAGATCGTTTTAGAAAACTTTCTACTTTAAGAAGACTCCCGAAGCAAGGTAAGTATGTGCTTTGAATTGAGTTTGCATAAGCACAATTTTGAAAATGCAGTACATGTTGGATTTGATGTTCATTACATGACGAGAGGAATTTGAACATAATATAGTCTAAACAGCTTGTTTCTTTTGGAACATACCTATATATATATGTATATAAGATATGTTGTCGACCCCTCAAGCTCATTTAACTACTTTAAGATTTTGGAACCTAAGAAATTGCATGACTGATGATGGCAAACATGCTTTCATTTGATTTCAGTCTTGTGAGCAGGCCAAAATCACAGCAGATATTGATTTTTGGCGTCTTTTCAGCGAGAAAACTGCATTTGACTCAAATATTCATTTGAGCTGCTAGGCTCTTAATTCTTGCCAGATCGTTTTAGAAAACTTTCTACTTTAAGAAGACTCCCGAAGCAAGGTAAGTATGTGCTTTGAATTGAGTTTGCATAAGCACTTTTTTGAAAACGCAGTACATGTTTGATTTGATGTTCATTCATGACGAGAGGGAATTTGAACATAATATAGTCTAAACAGCTTGTTTCTTGTGGAACATACCTATATATATGTATATAAGATATGTTGTCGACCCCTCAAGCTCATCTAACTACTTTAAGATTTTGGAACCTAAGAAATTGCATGACTGATGATGGCAAACATGCTTTCATTTGATTTCAGTGCAGACGGGCCAAAATCACAGCAGATGTTGACTTTGGCGTCTTTTACGAGAAAACTTCATTTGACTCAAATATTCTTTTAAGCTGCTAGGCTCTTAATTCTTGCCAGATCGTTTTAGAAAACTTTCTACTTTAAGCAGACCTTCGAAGCAAAGTAAGTAGGTGCTTTGAATTGAGTTTGCATAAGCACTTTTTTGAAAACGCAGTACATGTTGGATTTGATGTTCATTCGCGACGAAAGAGAGAATTTGAACATAATATAGTCTAAACAGCTTGTTTCTTTTGGAACATACCTATATATATATGTATATAAGATATGTTGTCGACCCCTCAAGCTCATCTAACTACTTTAAGATTTTGGAACCTAAGAAATTGCATGACTGATGATGGCAAACATGCTTTCATTTGATTTCAGTCTTGACGGGCCAAAATCACAGCAGATGTTGACTTTTGGCGTCTGTTAGCGAAAAACTTCATTTGACTCAAATATTCATTTGAGCTGCTAGGCTCTTAATTCTTGCCAGATCGTTTAGAAAACTTTCTACTTTAAGAAGACTCCGAAGCAAGGTAAGTATGTGCTTTGAATTGAGTTTGCATAAGCACAATTTTGAAAGCAGTACATGTTGGATTTGATGTTCATTACATGACGAGAGGGAATTTGAACATAATATAGTCTAAACAGCTTGTTTCTTTTGGAACATACCTATATATATATGTATATAAGATATGTTGTCGACCCCTCAAGCTCATCTAACTACTTTAAGATTTTGGAACCTAAGAAATTGCATGACTGATGATGGCAAACATGCTTTCATTTGATTTCAGTGCTCAGACGGGCCAAAATCACAGCAGATATTGACTTTTGGCGTCTTTTCGCCGAGAAAACTGCATTTGACTCAAATATTCATTTGAGCTGCTAGGCTCTTAATTCTTGCCAGATCGTTTTAGAAAACTTTCTACTTTAAGAAGACTCCCGAAGCAAGGTAAGTATGTGCTTTGAATTGAGTTTGCATAAGCACTTTTTTGAAAACGCAGTACATGTTGGATTTGATGTTCATTTGCGACGAGAGGGAATTTGAACATAATATAGTCTAAACAGCTTGTTTCTTTTGGAACATACCTATATATATATGTATATAAGATATGTTGTCGACCCCTCAAGCTCATCTAACTACTTTAAGATTTTGGAACCTAAGAAATTGCATGACTGATGATGGCAAACATGCTTTCATTTGATTTCAGTGATCAGACGGGCCAAAATCACAGCAGATGTTGACTTTTGGCGTCTTTTCGCCGAGAAAACTTCATTTGACTCAAATATTCATTTGAGCTGCTAGGCTCTTAATTCTTGCCAGATCGTTTTAGAAAACTTTCTACTTTAAGAAGACTCCCGAAGCAAGGTAAGTATGTGCTTTGAATTGAGTTTGCATAAGCACTTTTTGAAAACGCAGTACATGTTGGATTTGATGTTCATTATGACGAGAGGAATTTGAACATAATATAGTCTAAACAGCTTGTTTCTTTTGGAACATACCTATATATATATGTATATAAGATATGTTGTCGACCCCTCAAGCTCATCTAACTACTTTAAGATTTTGGAACCTAAGAAATTGCATGACTGATGATGGCAAACATGCTTTCATTTGATTTCAGTGCACAGACGGGCCAAAATCACAGCAGATGTTGACTTTTGGCGTCTGTTCGCCGAGAAAACTTCATTTGACTCAAATATTCATTTGAGCTGCTAGGCTCTTAATTCTTGCCAGATCGTTTTAGAAAACTTTCTACTTTAAGAAGACTCCCGAAGCAAGGTAAGTATGTGCTTTGAATTGAGTTTGCATAAGCACAATTTTGAAAACGCAGTACATGTTGGATTTGATGTTCATTCACGATGAGAGAGGGAATTTGAACATAATATAGTCTAAACAGCTTGTTTCTTTTGGAACATACCTATATATATATGTATATAAGATATGTTGTCGACCCCTCAAGCTCATCTAACTACTTTAAGATTTTGGAACCTAAGAAATTGCATGACTGATGATGGCAAACATGCTTTCATTTGATTTCAGTGCGCAGACGGGCCAAAATCACAGCAGATATTGACTTTTGGCTTCTTTTCGCCGAGAAAACTGCATTTGACTCAAATATTCATTTGAGCTGCTAGGCTCTTAATTCTTGCCAGATCGTTTTAGAAAACTTTCTACTTTAAGAAGACTCCCGAAGCAAGGTAAGTATGTGCTTTGAATTGAGTTTGCATAAGCACAATTTTGAAAACGCAGTACATGTTGGATTTGATGTTCATTCGCGACGAGAGAGGGAATTTGAACATAATATAGTCTAAACAGCTTGTTTCTTTTGGAACATACCTATATATATATGTATATAAGATATGTTGTCGACCCCTCAAGCTCATCTAACTACTTTAAGATTTTGGAACCTAAGAAATTGCATGACTGATGATGGCAAACATGCTTTCATTTGATTTCAGTCTTGAGGCGGGCCAAAATCACAGCAGATGTTGACTTTTTGGCGTCTGTTCGTCGAGAACTTCATTTGACTCAAATATTCATTTGAGCTGCTAGGCTCTTAATTCTTGCCAGATCGTTTTAGAAAACTTTCTACTTTAAGAAGACTCCCGAAGCAAGGTAAGTATGTGCTTTGAATTGAGTTTGCATAAGCACTTTTTTGAAAACGCAGTACATGTTGGATTTGATGTTCATTCGCGACGAGAGTGGGAATTTGAACATAATATAGTCTAAACAGCTTGTTTCTTTTGGAACATACCTATATATATATGTATATAAGATATGTTGTCGACCACTCAAGCTCATCTAACTACTTTAAGATTTTGGAACCTAAGAATTTGCATTACTGATGATGGCAAACATTCTTTCATTTGATTTCAGTCTTGAGACGTGCCAAAATCACAGCAGATGGTGACTTTTGGCGTCTGTTCGCCGAAAACTTCATTTGACTCAAATATTCATTTGAGCTGCTAGGCTCTTAATTCTTGCCAGATCGTTTTAGAAAACTTTCTACTTTAAGAAGACTCGAAGCAAAGGTAAGTATGTGCTTTGAATTGAGTTTGCATAAGCACAATTTTTGAAAACGCAGTACATGTTGGATTTGATGTTCATTACATGACGAGAGAGAATTTGAACATAATATAGTCTAAACAGCTTGTTTCTTTTGGAACATACCTATATATATATGTATATAAGATATGTTGTCGACCCCTCAAGCTCATCTAACTACTTTAAGATTTTGGAACCTAAGAAATTGCATGACTGATGATGGCAAACATGCTTTCATTTGATTTCAGTGCGCAGACGGGCCAAAATCACAGCAGATGTTGACTTTTGGCGTCTTTTCGCCGAGAAAACTGCATTTGACTCAAATATTCATTTGAGCTGCTAGGCTCTTAATTCTTGCCAGATCGTTTTAGAAAACTTTCTACTTTAAGAAGACTCCCGAAGCAAGGTAAGTATGTGCTTTGAATTGAGTTTGCATAAGCACTTTTTTGAAAACGCAGTACATGTTGGATTTGATGTTCATTAGCATGACGAGAGGAATTTGAACATAATATAGTCTAAACAGCTTGTTTCTTTTGGAACATACCTATATATATATGTATATAAGATATGTTGTCGACCCTCAAGCTCATCTAACTACTTTAAGATTTTGGAACCTAAGAAATTGCATGACTGATGATGGCAAACATGCTTTCATTTGATTTCAGTCTTGAGCGGGCCATAATAAAATCACAGCAGATGTTGACTTTTGGCGTCTGTTGCCGAAAACTTCATTTGACTCAAATATTCATTTGAGCTGCTAGGCTCTTAATTCTTGCCAGATCGTTTTAGAAAACTTTGTACTTTAAGAAGACTCGAAGCAAGGTAAGTATGTGCTTTGAATTGAGTTTGCATAAGCACAATTTTGAAAACGCAGTACATGTTGGATTTGATGTTCATTACATTTAGAGAGGAATTTGAACATAATATAGTCTAAACAGCTTGTTTCTTTGGAACATACCTATATATATATGTATATAAGATATGTTGTCGACCCTCAAGCTCATCTAACTACTTTAAGATTTTGGAACCTAAGAAATTGCATGACTGATGATGGCAAACATGCTTTCATTTGATTTCAGTCTTGAGCGGGCCAAAATCACAGCAGATATTGACTTTTGGCGTCTTTTACGAGAAAACTGCATTTGACTCAAATATTCATTTGAGCTGCTAGGCTCTTAATTCTTGCCAGATCGTTTTAGAAAACTTTCTACTTTAAGAAGACTCGAAGCAAGGTAAGTATGTGCTTTGAATTGAGTTTGCATAAGCACAATTTGAAAACGCAGTACATGTTGGATTTGATGTTCATTCATGACGAGAGAGAGGAATTTGAACATAATATAGTCTAAACAGCTTGTTTCTTTTGGAACATACCTATATATATATGTATATAAGATATGTTGTCGACCCTCAAGCTCATCTAACTACTTTAAGATTTTGGAACCTAAGAAATTGCATGACTGATGATGGCAAACATGCTTTCATTTGATTTCAGTCTTGAGCGAGCCAAAATCACAGCAGATGTTGATTTTTGGCGTCTGTTAGCCGAGAAAACTTCATTTGACTCAAATATTCATTTGAGCTGCTAGGCTCTTAATTCTTGCCAGATCGTTTTAGAAAACTTTCTACTTTAAGAAGACTCCCGAAGCAAGGTAAGTATGTGCTTTGAATTGAGTTTGCATAAGCACAATTTTGAAAACGCAGTACATGTTGGATTTGATGTTCATTGCGACGAGAGAGGGAATTTGAACATAATATAGTCTAAACAGCTTGTTTCTTTTGGAACATACCTATATATATATGTATATAAGATATGTTGTCGACCCCTCAAGCTCATCTAACTACTTTAAGATTTTGGAACCTAAGAAATTGCATGACTGATGATGGCAAACATGCTTTCATTTGATTTCAGTCTTGAGCGGGCCAAAATCACAGCAGATATTGACTTTTGGCTTCTTTAGCCGAGAAAACTGCATTTGACTCAAATATTCATTTGAGCTGCTAGGCTCTTAATTCTTGCCAGATCGTTTTAGAAAACTTTCTACTTTAAGAAGACTCGAAGCAAGGTAAGTATGTGCTTTGAATTGAGTTTGCATAAGCTTTTTTGAAAGCAGTACATGTTGGATTTGATGTTCATTCGCGACGAGAGAGAATTTGAACATAATATAGTCTAAACAGCTTGTTTCTTTTGGAACATACCTATATATATGTATATAAGATATGTTGTCGACCCTCAAGCTCATCTAACTACTTTAAGATTTTGGAACCTAAGAAATTGCATGACTGATGATGGCAAACATGCTTTCATTTGATTTCAGTGTAGGCAGACCCAAAATCACAGCAGATGTTGACTTTTGGCGTCTTTTACGCCGAAAACTGCATTTGACTCAAATATTCATTTGAGCTGCTAGGCTCTTAATTCTTGCCAGATCGTTTAGAAAACTTTCTACTTTAAGAAGACTCCCGAAGCAAGGTAAGTATGTGCTTTGAATTGAGTTTGCATAAGCACTTTTTTGAAAACGCAGTACATGTTGGATTTGATGTTCATTCGCGACGAGAGAGGGAATTTGAACATAATATAGTCTAAACAGCTTGTTTCTTTTGGAACATACCTATATATATATGTATATAAGATATGTTGTCGACCCCTCAAGCTCATCTAACTACTTTAAGATTTTGGAACCTAAGAAATTGCATGACTGATGATGGCAAACATGCTTTCATTTGATTTCAGTCCGCAGACGGGCCAAAATCACAGCAGATGTTGATTTTTGGCGTCTGTTCGCCGAGAAAACTTCATTTGACTCAAATATTCATTTGAGCTGCTAGGCTCTTAATTCTTGCCAGATCGTTTTAGAAAACTTTCTACTTTAAGAAGACTCCCGAAGCAAGGTAAGTATGTGCTTTGAATTGAGTTTGCATAAGCACAATTTTGAAAACGCAGTACATGTTGGATTTGATGTTCATTACATGACGAGAGGAGAATTTGAACATAATATAGTCTAAACAGCTTGTTTCTTTTGGAACATACCTATATATATATGTATATAAGATATGTTGTCGACCCCTCAAGCTCATCTAACTACTTTAAGATTTTGGAACCTAAGAAATTGCATGACTGATGATGGCAAACATGCTTTCATTTGATTTCAGTGATCAGACGGGTCAAAATCACAGCAGATGTTGATTTTTGGCGTCTGTTCGCCGAGAAAACTTCATTTGACTCAAATATTCATTTGAGCTGCTAGGCTCTTAATTCTTGCCAGATCGTTTTAGAAAACTTTCTACTTTAAGAAGACTCCGAAGCAAAGGTAAGTATGTGCTTTGAATTGAGTTTGCATAAGCACAATTTTGAAAAGCAGTACATGTTGGATTTGATGTTCATTACATGACGAGAGAGAATTTGAACATAATATAGTCTAAACAGCTTGTTTCTTTTGGAACATACCTATATATATATGTATATAAGATATGTTGTCGACCCTCAAGCTCATCTAACTACTTTAAGATTTTGGAACCTAAGAAATTGCATGACTGATGATGGCAAACATGCTTTCATTTGATTTCAGTCTTGAGAGCGGGCCAAAATCACAGCAGATGTTGACTTTTGGCGTCTGTTCGCCGAAAACTTCATTTGACTCAAATATTCATTTGAGCTGCTAGGCTCTTAATTCTTGCCAGATCGTTTTAGAAAACTTTCTACTTTAAGAAGACTCGAAGCAAAGGTAAGTATGTGCTTTGAATTGAGTTTGCATAAGCACAATTTTGAAAGCGCAGTACATGTTGGATTTGATGTTCATTACATGACGAGAGGAATTTGAACATAATATAGTCTAAACAGCTTGTTTCTTTTGGAACATACCTATATATATATATATAAGATATGTTGTCGACCCTCAAGCTCATCTAACTACTTTAAGATTTTGGAACCTAGAAATTGCATGACTGATGATGGCAAACATGCTTTCATTTGATTTCAGTGCGCTAGACGGGCCAAAATCACAGCAGATGTTGACTTTTGGCGTCTGTTAAGCGAAAACTTCATTTGACTCAAATATTCATTTGAGCTGCTAGGCTCTTAATTCTTGCCAGATCGTTTTAGAAAACTTTCTACTTTAAGAAGACTCGAAGCAAGGTAAGTATGTGCTTTGAATTGAGTTTGCATAAGCACAATTTGAAAAGCAGTACATGTTGGATTTGATGTTCATTCGCATGACGAGAGAGAATTTGAACATAATATAGTCTAAACAGCTTGTTTCTTGTGTAACATACCTATATATATGTATATAAGATATGTTGTCGACCCCTCAAGCTCATCTAACTACTTTAAGATTTTGGAACCTAAGAAATTGCATGACTGATGATGGCAAACATGCTTTCATTTGATTTCAGTCTTAGAGCAGGCCAAAATCACAGCAGATGTTGACTTTTGGCGTCTTTTCGCCCAGAAAACTGCATTTGACTCAAATATTCATTTGAGCTGCTAGGCTCTTAATTCTTGCCAGATCGTTTTAGAAAACTTTCTACTTTAAGCAGACCTTCGAAGCAAAGTAAGTATGTGCTTTGAATTGAGTTTGCATAAGCACAATTTTGAAAAACGCAGTACATGTTGGATTTGATGTTCATTACCGACGAGAGGGAATTTGAACATAATATAGTCTAAACAGCTTGTTTCTTTTGGAACATATATGTATATAAGATATGTTGTCGACCCCTCAAGCTCATCTAACTACTTTAAGATTTTGGAACCTAAGAAATTGCATGACTGATGATGGCAAACATGCTTTCATTTGATTTCAGTGTCTTGAGCGGGCCAAAATCGCAGCAGATGTTGATTTTTGGCGTCTTTTCAGCGAGAAAACTTCATTTGACTCAAATATTCATTTGAGCTGCTAGGCTCTTAATTCTTGCCAGATCGTTTTAGAAAACTTTCTACTTTAAGAAGACTCCCGAAGCAAGGTAAGTATGTGCTTTGAATTGAGTTTGCATAAGCACAATTTTGAAAACGCAGTACATGTTGGATTTGATGTTCATTCGCGACGAGAGAGGGAATTTGAACATAATATAGTCTAAACAGCTTGTTTCTTTTGGAACATACCTATATATATATGTATATAAGATATGTTGTCGACCCCTCAAGCTCATCTAACTACTTTAAGATTTTGGAACCTAAGAAATTGCATGACTGATGATGGCAAACATGCTTTCATTTGATTTCAGTGCGCGGGCCAAAATCACAGCAGATGGTGACTTTTGGCGTCTGTTCGCCGAGAAAACTTCATTTGACTCAAATATTCATTTGAGCTGCTAGGCTCTTAATTCTTGCCAGATCGTTTTAGAAAACTTTCTACTTTAAGAAGACTCCCGAAGCAAGGTAAGTATGTGCTTTGAATTGAGTTTGCATAAGCACTTTTTTGAAAACGCAGTACATGTTGGATTTGATGTTCATTCGCGACGAGAGAGGGAATTTGAACATAATATAGTCTAAACAGCTTGTTTCTTTTGGAACATATATATGTATATAAGATATGTTGTCGACCCTCAAGCTCATCTAACTACTTTAAGATTTTGGAACCTAGAAATTGCATGACTGATGATGGCAAACATGCTTTCATTTGATTTCAGTGCGAGCGGGCCAAAATCACAGCAGATATTGACTTTTGGCGTCTTTTCGCCCAGAAAACTGCATTTGACTCAAATATTCATTTGAGCTGCTAGGCTCTTAATTCTTGCCAGATCGTTTTAGAAAACTTTCTACTTTAAGAAGACTCCCGAAGCAAGGTAAGTATGTGCTTTGAATTGAGTTTGCATAAGCACTTTTTTGAAAACGCAGTACATGTTGGATTTGATGTTCATTCGCGACGAGAGAGGGAATTTGAACATAATATAGTCTAAACAGCTTGTTTCTTGTGGAACATATATGTATATAAGATATGTTGTCGACCCCTCAAGCTCATCTAACTACTTTAAGATTTTGGAACCTAAGAAATTGCATGACTGATGATGGCAAACATGCTTTCATTTGATTTCAGTGCGCAGACGGGCCAAAATCACAGCAGATATTGACTTTTGGCGTCTGTTCGCCGAGAAAACTTCATTTGACTCAAATATTCATTTGAGCTGCTAGGCTCTTAATTCTTGCCAGATCGTTTTAGAAAACTTTCTACTTTAAGAAGACCTTCGAAGCAAGGTAAGTATGTGCTTTGAATTGAGTTTGCATAAGCACTTTTTGAAAAGTAGTACATGTTGGATTTGATGTTCATTCGCATGAGAGAGGGAATTTGAACATAATATAGTCTAAACAGCTTGTTTCTTTTGGAACATATATATATATGTATATAAGATATGTTGTCGACCCCTCAAGCTCATCTAACTACTTTAAGATTTTGGAACCTAAGAAATTGCATGACTGATGATGGCAAACATGCTTTCATTTGATTTCAGTCTTGAGCAGGCCAAAATCACAGCAGATGTTGACTTTTGGCGTCTGTTCGCCGAGAAAACTTCATTTGACTCAAATATTCATTTGAGCTGCTAGGCTCTTAATTCTTGCCAGATCGTTTTAGAAAACTTTCTACTTAAGAAGACTCGAAGCAAAGTAAGTAGGTGCTTTGAATTGAGTTTGCATAAGCACAATTTTGAAAAGGCAGTACATGTTGGATTTGATGTTCATTCGCGACGAGAGAGGGAATTTGAACATAATATAGTCTAAACAGCTTGTTTCTTTTGGAACATACCTATATATATATGTATATAAGATATGTTGTCGACCCCTCAAGCTCATCTAACTACTTTAAGATTTTGGAACCTAAGAAATTGCATGACTGATGATGGCAAACATGCTTTCATTTGATTTCAGTGCGCAGGCAGACCCAAAATCACAGCAGATATTGACTTTTGGCTTCTTTTCGCCGAGAAAACTGCATTTGACTCAAATATTCATTTGAGCTGCTAGGCTCTTAATTCTTGCCAGATCGTTTTAGAAAACTTTCTACTTTAAGCAGACCTTCGAAGCAAGGTAAGTATGTGCTTTGAATTGAGTTTGCATAAGCACTTTTTGAAAACGCAGTACATGTTGGATTTGATGTTCATTACATGACGAGAGAGGAATTTGAACATAATATAGTCTAAACAGCTTGTTTCTTGTGGAACATACCTATATATATGTATATAAGATATGTTGTCGACCCCTCAAGCTCATCTAACTACTTTAAGATTTTGGAACCTAAGAAATTGCATGACTGATGATGGCAAACATGCTTTCATTTGATTTCAGTGATCAGACGGGCCAAAATCACAGCAGATGTTGACTTTTGGCGTCTTTTCGCCGAGAAAACTTCATTTGACTCAAATATTCATTTGAGCTGCTAGGTTCTTAATTCTTGCCAGATCGTTTTAGAAAACTTTCTACTTTAAGAATACTCCGAAGCAAAGGTAAGTATGTGCTTTGAATTGAGTTTGCATAAGCACTTTTGAAAACGCAGTACATGTTGGATTTGATGTTCATTACATGACGAGAGGGAATTTGAACATAATATAGTCTAAACAGCTTGTTTCTTTTGGAACATACCTATATATATATGTATATAAGATATGTTGTCGACCCCTCAAGCTCATCTAACTACTTTAAGATTTTGGAACCTAAGAAATTGCATGACTGATGATGGCAAACATGCTTTCATTTGATTTCAGTCTTGAGCGGGCCAAAATCACAGCAGATGTTGACTTTTGGCGTCTGTTAGCGAAAACTTCATTTGACTCAAATATTCATTTGAGCTGCTAGGCTCTTAATTCTTGCCAGATCGTTTTAGAAAACTTTCTACTTTAAGAAGACTCGAAGCAAGGTAAGTATGTGCTTTGAATTGAGTTTGCATAAGCACTTTTTGAAAAGCGCAGTACATGTTGGATTTGATGTTCATTACATGACGAGAGAGGAATTTGAACATAATATAGTCTAAACAGCTTGTTTCTTTTGGAACATACCTATATATATATGTATATAAGATATGTTGTCGACCCTCAAGCTCATCTAACTACTTTAAGATTTTGGAACCTAAGAAATTGCATGACTGATGATGGCAAACATGCTTTCATTTGATTTCAGTCTTGAGCAGGCCAAAATCACAGCAGATGTTGACTTTTGGCGTCTGTTTCGCCGAAAACTTCATTTGACTCAAATATTCATTTGAGCTGCTAGGCTCTTAATTCTTGCCAGATCGTTTTGAAAACTTTCTACTTTAAGAAGACTCGAAGCAAGGTAAGTATGTGCTTTGAATTGAGTTTGCATAAGCACAATTTTGAAAACGCAGTACATGTTGGATTTGATGTTCATTACATGACGAGAGAGGAATTTGAACATAATATAGTCTAAACAGCTTGTTTCTTTTGGAACATACCTATATATATATGTATATAAGATATGTTGTCGACCCTCAAGCTCATCTAACTACTTTAAGATTTTGGAACCTAAGAAATTGCATGACTGATGATGGCAAACATGCTTTCATTTGATTTCAGTCTTGAGCGGGCCAAATCACAGCAGATGTTGACTTTTGGCGTCTGTTAGCGAAACCTTCATTTGACTCAAATATTCATTTGAGCTGCTAGGCTCTTAATTCTTGCCAGATCGTTTTAGAAAACTTTCTACTTTAAGAAGACTCCCGAAGCAAGGTAAGTATGTGCTTTGAATTGAGTTTGCATAAGCATTTTTTGAAAACGCAGTACATGTTGGATTTGATGTTCATTACATGACGAGAGAGAATTTGAACATAATATAGTCTAAACAGCTTGTTTCTTTTGGAACATACCTATATATATGTATATAAGATATGTTGTCGACCCCTCAAGCTCATCTAACTACTTTAAGATTTTGGAACCTAGAAATTGCATGACTGATGATGGCAAACATGCTTTCATTTGATTTCAGTCTTGAGACGGGCCAAAATCACAGCAGATGTTGACTTTTGGCGTCTTTTAGCGAAAACTTCATTTGACTCAAATATTCATTTGAGCTGCTAGGCTCTTAATTCTTGCCAGATCGTTTTAGAAAACTTTCTACTTTAAGAAGACTCCCGAAGCAAGGTAAGTATGTGCTTTGAATTGAGTTTGCATAAGCACTTTTTTGAAAACGCAGTACATGTTGGATTTGATGTTCATTGCGACGAGAGAGGGAATTTGAACATAATATAGTCTAAACAGCTTGTTTCTTGTGGAACATATATGTATATAAGATATGTTGTCGACCCCTCAAGCTCATCTAACTACTTTAAGATTTTGGAACCTAAGAAATTGCATGACTGATGATGGCAAACATGCTTTCATTTGATTTCAGTGCGCAGCGGGCCAAAATCACAGCAGATGTTGACTTTTGGCATCTTTTAAGCGAAAACTGCATTTGACTCAAATATTCATTTGAGCTGCTAGGCTCTTAATTCTTGCCAGATCGTTTTAGAAAACTTTCTACTTTAAGAAGACTCCCGAAGCAAGGTAAGTATGTGCTTTGAATTGAGTTTGCATAAGCACTTTTTGAAAACGCAGTACATGTTTGATTTGATGTTCATTCATGACGAGAGAGAATTTGAACATAATATAGTCTAAACAACTTGTTTCTTGTGGAACATACCTATATATATATGTATATAAGATATGTTGTCGACCCTCAAGCTCATCTAACTACTTTAAGATTTTGGAACCTAAGAAATTGCATGACTGATGATGGCAAACATGCTTTCATTTGATTTCAGTCTTGAGCGGGCCAAAATCACAGCAGATGTTGACTTTTGGCGTCTTTTCGCCGAAAACTTCATTTGACTCAAATATTCATTTGAGCTGCTAGGCTCTTAATTCTTGCCAGATCGTTTTAGAAAACTTTCTACTTTAAGAAGACTCGAAGCAAAGGTAAGTATGTGCTTTGAATTGAGTTTGCATAAGCACAATTTGAAAACGCAGTACATGTTGGATTTGATGTTCATTCATGACGAGAGAATTTGAACATAATATAGTCTAAACAGCTTGTTTCTTTTGGAACATACCTATATATATATGTATATAAGATATGTTGTCGACCCCTCAAGCTCATCTAACTACTTTAGATTTTGGAACCTAGAAATTGCATGACTGATGATGGCAAACATGCTTTCATTTGATTTCAGTGAGCAGACCCAAAATCACAGCAGATGTTGATTTTTGGCGTCTTTTCAGCGAGAAAACTTCATTTGACTCAAATATTCATTTGAGCTGCTAGGCTCTTAATTCTTGCCAGATCGTTTTAGAAAACTTTCTACTTTAAGAAGACTCCCGAAGCAAGGTAAGTATGTGCTTTGAATTGAGTTTGCATAAGCACAATTTTGAAAACGCAGTACATGTTGGATTTGATGTTCATTACATGACGAGGGAATTTGAACATAATATAGTCTAAACAGCTTGTTTCTTGTGGAACATATATGTATATAAGATATGTTGTCGACCCCTCAAGCTCATCTAACTACTTTAAGATTTTGGAACCTAAGAAATTGCATGACTGATGATGGCAAACATGCTTTCATTTGATTTCAGTCTTAGGCAGGACCAAAATCACAGCAGATGGTGACTTTTGGCGTCTGTTCGCCGAGAAAACTTCATTTGACTCAAATATTCATTTGAGCTGCTAGGCTCTTAATTCTTGCCAGATCGTTTTAGAAAACTTTCTACTTTAAGAAGACTCCCGAAGCAAGGTAAGTATGTGCTTTGAATTGAGTTTGCATAAGCACAATTTTGAAAACGCAGTACATGTTGG